>NW_010304155.1:0-13996 GCF_000700745.2 Antrostomus carolinensis
ACCGCGGGGGGTGTAGGGGCCGCCAGGAGGGTGGATGGTGCCAGTCCCCAGACGCATAGTCCTCCCAGAGGGACAGAGAAAGCAGAAATCAAGAGAAACGCTCCTTCCCCTGCGCTCTGCAGCATGAAAATTGCTGTTGCACACCGGGAGTCTGCACTGAGGGGCCCCTCTAACCCTGGGGTGCCCGGGTGGATGTCTGTGGGGTGTCAGGGTTTGGTGCTGGAGGAAAGCAGGTCTGGAGCTCTGCTCTGCACCATGGAAGTTACCCCCTTTCTGCTGCATTTTTATCAGAGGTAGAAATTACAATCTTTGTTTGTTCATCTCCAGTGAGGAGCAGGATGAGCTGCATTGCCAGGATACCGACTCGGATGTGCCGGAGCAGCGGGACGGCAGGTGCAAGGTCAAGTGGACACAAGAAGAGGTGAGTTGAGAGCCAGGCAGTTGCTGAGAGCAGGTGCTTCAGGGTAGGCCTCCAGCATGGCACCCGGGGCTTGGGTGCCTCCACCCCAGTTCTCACCCGCTGGCCATGACACCACCTCCTGCTGTCTTGCTGCTGGAGAGGACTGTGTGTCTGTTTTGCTGATGTGAGCTGAGGTTTTAATGGCAATAGGGAGTTCAAGTGAATTTGAAGTGTAGCTCAGAGACTAAGAGCTCCAACCACTGAGCTCTCAGCGAGGCATCTGCTGCCTGCAGCGCTCCTGTGAACACAGAGGGGTTCCAGAGGATGGCTGAGGCCTCCAGCAAGCTGAGTTGAGCAGCAGAAATGTCCTCCCTTTTCTCTACCAAAAGCAGAGAGAGTTGACACTGTTGGGAGCATGGCTTAGTCGCCTTGTCCAAGAGCCTGCAATTAGCTGGGATATTCTCTTCCCTCCTCTCAGTTCCTCCATCATCTTTGTTCTGTGTGAAAACTACAAGTTGTTCTGTCTCCCCTGGGGTCGGAACACCAAGTAAGATGGTCTTTGTGCAGAGATCAAAGTCTTGGGCTCATGTTGGGCAGGGAATTATTTCATACCTCTGTTTGCCCAGCCAGAGCACACAGGCAAGGACACCTATAGCACCTATAGCAGGCTTTTTTGAGCTGTAGGAGTAGGCAAACCTGGGCTACAGCAGGGTTCATGAAAGAAATGCTGTAGTGCTCAGTAGCACTGAAAGACAACAGACCATTGTGCTGGTGGTGCTGTGCTTAACCCAGTCAGCTTTCTTGGTCAGGCAAAAGCAGTGGCTGAGCTTGGAGATGGCCTGTCTGGTCAGGGTTGTACTGGGGCTGGATAAGCAGGTAGCCTTGGCTACAGGGTTTGAACCAGACTGTACTGGAACAGAGCTGAGCTCTTGTTTTATACTCACTGTGTGAGCTCAGCCTGGTAGAGAGACCGGGACCAGATCATCTGTTCCAGTTGGGCTCTATGTACTGGAGTGCTGCTGAAGGATGGTGTGAGCTGCCTTCCTCCCCTGAATGCAGAATGCCAAAGAACCCTTGACAATTCAAAATACCTAACTTGTTCTCTTGATGCTGCCAGCCCAGGGGTGCCTGTGGCCTGTGTTGCCTCAGTGAATGTGAAAGTGGATGTCTCTTTTCTTTGCAGGATGAGCAGCTGAAGATGTTGGTAAGACATTACGGGCAGAATGACTGGAAGTTCCTGGCCAGTCACTTTCCTGTAAGTGACCTGTTGCCTAGTTGGGAATTGTAGTGTTTGCATGTTGCTTCTTGCGCTTGATGTGCTGGTTCTCTGTGTCTGTGCAGCACCTTGCACAGTGGAACTTTGTTCTGAGACTGCAGCTCCAGGCTGTGAAACTGTGCTCCTTCAGGGCTGGAGACATCCTTCTTGTGTAGAGGACTTCCAGGGGCAAGTCTGTTGGAGTTGGGGTGAGAAATTGAGGTTCCTGTCCCTGTCTCTGTGCCCAGTGCTCTAGTCATAGTCTGTATTTGCCATGTGCTTCTGCAGTTTTTCTGTAGGGCAGCCTGTGTGCAGGGAGTGCTGTTGCTATAGGGGCTTTTGGAGCCTAAGGTCTGACGTGTGGCTCTTCTCATTCCTTTTCCCAGAACCGCAGCGATCAGCAGTGTCAGTACCGGTGGCTGAGAGTGTTGAATCCAGACTTGGTTAAGGGCCCTTGGACCAAAGAGGAGGACCAAAAGGTGAGTTGGGCAGGAGAGGAGCTGAGCATTGGGCTGTGACTGTCTGCAGAGGGGATGGAGGTGTCGGACCCTTGGGTGTTTTCTTGTAAACTGTGGGTAATTTTTTCCAATGGTGGATACTGGTGAGAGCAGCACTCTGACCTGTTCTGAGCAGACTAATGTAGCTGTGGTCACCGTGAGTAGAAGTAAGTTTAGGCCCCTTCAACTAAACACCTTCTCCCTCTCACACAGTACTGCTACAGTAGGCTGCCAAGGGAGAGCAGAGAAAGGCATTAATTCATCTGCCTGCTGGCAGATCTCCACCTGACCTGGCCGTGTTGGACCTAAGAGAAAATAAAACTGGCATTTCCTGTGCTGCAGTAGACAGCCTGAAGTGGATGTCTGGGGTTGGCTAGGTGAATCATGACTTTTGTGAGCCTGTTTCTGTGCTGATTCCAGAGTGAGCTGAGAGGGGCCAGCTCGGACAGAGTCATCATCTTCATGTGCTTAAGAAGAGTTGGAATGAATTCCTACTTTTACCACGGTTTTGTACTGCAAATGTCCTAGTTTCAGATTCTCTGTTACACTTCTGCTCCCATGTTTCTTTGCCTTTTGGTCCAGTTACAGGTTGTAACAGTCCCTTTTGTCTCCCATCTGTGTGTTCCACATCCTAAGGAAGCTTATTGTGATCTCCTTCCACCTTCCTACAGCAGAGCAATAGCCACCTGCTTTCCCCTTCCCTTTGCATGTCTTGGCTCTGCCAGCCTACCCAGTTACAATGCCCACTGGCAGGCTGGGCTTCAGCTTTCTCTTCTTAACACTGCACATGGCTTTACTCTGCAAGCACTCCAGCTCCTTGGCCTTTGCCTCAGTTTGATGTCTTTGATCCATTTGTCTGCAGTAGGGACATTTGTTCTGGGCCAAGAACACTGTGAGCAGCTGCCTGCACCTTTCATTTGAGCACAGCTGGCCAGGGTGGAAATGATCTTTGAGAACCCTTCAGGCTCCTCTCTAAGATCGTGGTGGGCTGAACGTTGCAGGTAGTAGATTGTTTCATCCTGACTGTGCTGTGGACACATCACAGAGCTCAGAACACATTCCCTGCCCAGAAGCATTTGCACTGAGCCTCAGGCAGAGTGACAAAGCCCTGGGCGAAGGGGAAATGGCAAAGTGGATGGCTCTTAAATGAACATGGATTGTTTATGCTTTGGAGGTCTTGCTGTGTGTCCAGGTGGTAGCAGGGCATGGAGCTGCAGCTCTGCCATGTCCTTGGTGTAGCACACTGGGTTAAAGGGAGGCTGTGCCCAGTGGGCAGAGCAGTGCAGAGCTCAGATGGGGACTGTTGTTACGTGGCCAGGTCCTCAGGAGGAGCGAGGGCAGAGGAGCCTTGGAGGACATAAGACTTTGCCCTTGCTCAGAAATGGGCACGTGTTTCTAAATCTGGACCCCTCTGCACATGGTGCACCTGCTGGTCTCCACCCTGTTTTCTGTGAGCAGTCGTCTGCGTTCACAGGTGCCATGTGGCAAAATGTCCACGTGGAAACAGCCTCTTTCAGAAATTTGTCTGAATTGTTGTTCTCACAAGTGTTGGAACACCTGCTAGTCACTGCTGGACCCCTCCAGCTTCTCTGAAGGAGCCTTTTTCTGTCTGCACTTACCTGGTCCCAGGAGGGGTGAAGAGCAAAGCCTGCAGATGACTGTATTGACCCTCCCATCCTTTATTCCGTTTCCTTATTTCCCTCCCGCTCTCTTCAAAGGTAATTGAGCTGGTTAAAAAATATGGCACCAAACAATGGACCCTCATAGCCAAGCACCTGAAAGGGCGGTTAGGGAAGCAGTGCCGGGAACGCTGGCATAACCACCTGAACCCTGAGGTGAAGAAGTCCTCGTGGACAGAGGAGGAGGATCGCATCATTTTTGAGGCCCACAAGGTCCTGGGGAATCGTTGGGCGGAGATTGCCAAGCTGCTGCCTGGCAGGTAGGACCTCTTTGCTCACTGTTGCCTTCACAGGTGGGTGGCCCATGGAGGTGCATGTGCTGGGCTCACAGGACGGGGCTGGAGAGCATGTAGGAGCTATTGGCTTTGCTTTAAAGCTGCTGTAAATGGTGATTTCTGTTTTCTTCTGCTTTCTCTGCAGGACCGACAATGCTGTGAAGAATCACTGGAACTCCACCATCAAGCGGAAGGTGGACACAGGAGGCTTCCTCAATGAAACTAAGGAGTCCAAGTCATTGTACTTGCTGGTGGAGGTGGATGACAAGGAGAGCCAAAGTCAGTCGAGAGCTGAGAGCCAGGTACTGCACCAGCACATTTGCAGCAGGCAGCTGGGTCAGTCCCCTGCGCTGCTAACACATATCAGAGCTGTTCATCCACCCTTCTGCCTCTCACGCTGCCTTTGCCACAGCCTGATGTCTACATAGACAGCCTGTGCCTTCCCCCGACCTTCTCCAAGACACTGACTCTTGGGACATCTCTGCCTCCAGGAGCTGGAGCAGTAACGTGAGCCTGAGTGTGTTCTCCAGGTGGAGGACAGTGGTCTGGTAGTGCTGTTATCTTGCCAATCCCAGCAGCAGGTCTGTCTTGGAGACCAAAGATTTTTTTGGCTCTGTTGTGCTGTTGCTGGTGGGAGAAGGAGGCTGCTCCAGACGGTGTGGGGGGAATGGTGAAGAGGTATTGTGTTCCTTTTCTCTAAACAAGGAAGCAGGGGTAGTACACACAATTATTTTCCTGAAGAAAGCACATAGTTTTCAAAGGCAGGCTCCTGGAAAGTAGGAAGTGTGGAATTAGTTCTACCTGCTCAGCCTTTGTTTACCTTTCTCCTGGGGTACTGTTAAGTGAAATCTTCAATTAAACAGTCCTGTGCTCGTTATGTTGCCTGGATTCCTGCTTAGATTGTGTGTGGGACAGAGCAGTGAGGGAGAACAGGGCTGTGAAACAAACCACATGGCAGGTAGGAGAGCAGGCAGAGCTGAGTGTGTCCAGGGACCCTTGCTCTTTGTCCTCGGGAATTGACTTTGTTCCCTTGATTTCTACTAACGGTGTGGCTTTCTTTTGTTGTTTTGTACAAAGAATGTCCTGCCAAACTGGCCAGTTGATGTCTCTGAAATAAAGGAAGAGGATGTCAGTGACGAGGAAGTGACGGGTGTGCAGGAGTTACCCTCGGAGCTGCCAGCTGCCGAACTGGCAGAGCATAATGCTGAGGGGACCACAGATGATGCTGTGCCTGATGATGCCTCTTCATTTATCACATCACCGTACAAATGGGTTGTTGAAGCTGCCAACTATTTGTACCCAACATCTGTGCCAGCTTTCAGTGAAGCTCTGGACATGATTGAATCCGTAAGTAACACTCCCTTGCTCCTCCAGCTAATGCAGGGAGACTGATCCCCACCCTGTTCCCTTGAGTGCACTTATTGGGTCCCCTTGCTTATCAGTGTGGGCATCCTGAGGTGGTCTGGGTCTGCCTTGCAGCTTCCCACTGTCTCTTTTCCAGGCCTCCATTAGGCCTTTCTAGCTCTGCCAGGATTGCTCTGGGTTTGCAGGTTCCCTTAGGTGGGTGTCCTTGTGCATGGGCTCTGCTGGTGCAGGAGGCTGTAGATGCTGGCAAACCTTATGTCCTGGTTTTTAGCTGAAATAGAGCAGGACACCTCATGTCAAGCCCTCCTTTATCAGCCAGTGCCCCCAGCTCTCCCTTTCATAACAGTGCAGACCCATGCTCGTGGGCTTTCCTTCCCCTCCTGTTAGGGAGTGGGATAGGACAGGACAGACTGGGAATAGGCCAGGCCCACTTGTAGGATGCAGGACAGACTCCTTCACACTGGGCTAACACCACTGTTTGTTTTCAGTGGAGGTAACTTCACTGAAACTAGTAATTTTGGGCCAGTCAAGCAGTGATGAGGTCCCCAGGGTGAGAAGCTGCCAGCTTAGGAGGCTGGCTACAATCCACTGCTGTCACAGGGAAATGTCTCTGCAGCACTCAGCCTGCCCGAGGAGTTTGAGATGATTATCCCTGAAGGGTCCACTTTGCATGTGTATAAGAGGACAGAGATCTGTGCCCAAGGCCCATCTGTGAGTCCTTAGGGCCCTGCTTGTGTGGTACTTTGGGTATTGGTGGGGTTGAGCTGTGAAGCAGCTGATCTCTGAACTGGTCTGGTTATTTTTCATCTGCTTTCAGCAGCGTGTGTTACAGCAGCGCCCTGTGTCCAGCTGTATTCATGTGCCCACGACTGTGGTTTGGTGTTGGGTGACAGTTGTTTCATTCAGTCCCTGTCCCCAGACCTATCCCCAGCTGCTTTTTTTTTGTCCCCTGTGTGTGGGGGTGCAGCTGTTTGTGCAGCTGTGCTGGGAACTGAACTGGGAAACCAACCTTGCGTAAATAGAAAAATCTGCCCTACACACAAGCAGCAGCTTTCAGCTGGGTCAGTTCCCTAGTCTGGTTCTCAGCTGGGAGGAGGGCTTTTGAGCTCTCCTCTAGCCAAGCTCCTTGCAAAAGCTGGTGCAATCTCACATACCCCCTTATTTCACCTCCCAGTTCATATCTGCCTCTGCACCAGTTGGCTGCTCAGCTTTCCTTCCTGGGCTGCTTCTGATGGTTTCCCTTGTGTGCAGGACCCAGATGGCTGGTGTGATCTGACCCAGTTTGACCTGCCTGAGGAACCCTCCGCTGGCAGCAGCAGTAGCAGCAGCAACAGCCCTGTGAGACAAACCCCCAGCAAGCCGTCATCGTCCTTGCCCCATGTGACCGAGTACCGCCTGGATGGCCACACCATCTCCGACCTGAGCAAGAGCAGCAAGGGGGAGCTCATCCCCATCTCTCCACACGCAGAGGTGAGCTTTGGCACACCGCCATCTGTGCTGAAGAGGCAGAAGAAGAGGAAGATCTCCCTCTCCCCCGTCACAGAGAACACCACCAGCACCAGCCTTTCCTTCCTCGACTCCTGCAACAGCATGACGCCCAAGAGCACCCCTGTCAAGACACTGCCCTTCTCTCCATCTCAGGTATGGAGCAGTGACAGACCCCAGTCTGTGCTCCTCTGCTTGGGCTTGATCGTGAGCTAAAAGCATGTTGGTGCTCTCTCTACTTGCCTTGATGCCATGTATTCACATCAGCTCTGGCAGCTTTGTGTTTCTCCTCCCTTGAATGACACAGTGCCAGTGCACAGAGTGTGTCTCTGCTGAAACAAGGTGCAGAGCTGGGGTTCTGGGCTGCTTGTCATCAGTGCTGCCCTTCCCATGGGAGCAGCGGCCTGGCTCTGCCTCTGGGAGTGCTTGCAGCCTTGGGAGAGCCCAGCTGCCCTGTGTGATGGACAGGGCACATGTCTGCTATGAGGAACGAGCACCACCATGCAGATCTACGTGCCTTGCCTGCTCCAGGACTGCTGGAAAGCACAGTGCTTCTGTCCCCACGGCACTGCTGCCCCAGCTGTGGGTAGCAGCATGGCAAGAGTGAAAAGTGGCTTTCCCTGTCTGTGTCCAGTTAAGTCGTGCAGGCAGGCTCAGCAGCATGTGCCTCGTGCAGGTCTCTGAGTTGTTGTGCTTAGGAAAATCCTCCTGGGCTTGTCTTTGCAAAAAGGACTTGGGTTCTTTCAGCTTTTGTCGTGGCTCCTGCAGTCCACACACACGTGCACGTGTGGTTTCTAACATATATCATCCTGGAGCACTGTAGTTTCAAACTCCCTAGTGTCTCCTATATGGATGTGATGGAGTTCTGTCTGTAAAACAGACTAAAAGGTTGCTACTGTGTTCTCCAGCAGTTCCCACAGCTGCTCTGTTGTTCAGACCCTGTCTACCTGTGCCTTCCAGGCCTTTATTTCTGCTGTTTCTGCAGCACTGGGTGGCACATGGGAGAGCACCACAGGACAATCTGAAACCCAGGGCGAGGTGAACCTTGAATGCAAGGCCAGCAAGAACTGGGAAGTCAGAGCACGACCTGAAATGTCCAGCTTTGCAGAGTGTAAAAGGCTGGAAGGCTTGGGGTGAATTTGAGAAGGCAAATGGCATGTCTTGCCTCAGGCTGAGCTTCAACCATCAGTGAACGTAACACACACAGCTCTCCTGTCCTGATAGGTTCTCGGGTACAAATATTGTTCCTTATGGGGCTAAAGTTGTCATTTATGAAGTAAACTACTAGCAGAGATGAGATAGTTTGTCATTTATTCACAGTTTAGGCTGAGGACGGCTCAATGGAAAATCTTTTACCTTGGACACTGTTGTGTTACATGCACTTCCCTCATCTTTGCAAACCCGAGGTTGGAACAGAACTTTGGTGTGCTGGCCTTGCCCGTCCTTCACCATTTTGCTTGGCCTCACTGGACCAGTGCAAGGAGAGACTTCTTTCCCATCCTGTAGCTGCTTGTAGTCGTATCAGCTTATCCCTTATGGGAAGTGGATAACCTTCATAGGTGTGAGGCATCTTCTGGCAGCTTTCACATCTGTGTCTGTGTTTGGGAGTGTGTGAGTCCATGGTTTATGCTGGGACAGATCACTCCTGTGCCACTTGGTGTGGGAGGATTGTCCCTACTTCAGGTTTTCCCTGGTATTTATGAAGAAATCATGACTTGTGATGCTGTGCTGGGATACTTGAGACTGAGTGTCTTCTCTCTTTCTTTCCTGTGCTGTGCAGTTCTTAAACTTTTGGACCAAACAGGATACACTAGAACTGGAGAACCCATCTCTGACCTCCACGCCTGTGTGCAGTCAGAAGGTGATTGTCACCACCCCTCTGCACAGGGACAAGACCCCTCTGCTCCAGAAGAACTCAGCGTAAGTCCTTTCCTCCTCCTCCTCCCCCATCCCCACCAGAGCAGCATCCTTTCCCACAATGAGTCTGATCTGATTCAAACATACCTCCCCCAGTGCTTGTACTGGTACTACTCAGAGAGGGGCAAGGCAGGCTGGGGAGTTCTTTAAATCAGTGTTTCCCCCAAAGGCAGCTCCTCTCTGAGCTGCAGGGAACAAGTGTCCAGGCTGACTGGGGTGGCAGCCAAGTGACCACTGTTGTGCTCAGCTGCTGGGTTGGGCTGTTGCCTTCTGTGCCTGTCTTTGTTTGGGAAGCGTTGCTATGCTGCAAGCCCTGCACCAGCAGGGAAGGGGTTTGGTTTCCTCATCAAGAGCTGTTCAGATCCGTCCCTTTAGCTCTGCAACCTCTGCTCTGCATGTCCTCAAGGGCAGTGCATGGTGATGATTACCCAAGGCGCTGTACCAGGCAGGTGAGAAGGGGTGGTCTGCACAGGGAGTGTTTTGCTGGTGGACTGAAGCAGCAGCACACTGTTTGGGGGTGCTGGCTGTGCTATCAAAACCACTCTGTTGTTGGCATGGTCCAGAGCAGGTCCCTTGTCCAGGTGGTGTGAGCTGGCTTGGCTGCTGTAAGTGCATTTGTACCCAGGGCTTCTACTGGTTCAGCTGTGAGTGTCATGAGCCCAGGCTGGGCCTCAGCAGATCTGCCAGCAGAAGCATTGCAGAGTAGGGCTGGCCTGAAGAGCTGCATGATGCCTGTGCCAGGGTGCTGTACTGCTTTCTGACGAGGGTACTTGGCAGCTGGCGGGGTGGAGCAGCATAGCTGGCGTGTCTGAAAGATGTTTTCCCTGCTAAAGGCTCCTCTGTGCCTGTTTGTCCTGCTCACACCCCAGGAGCAGTCCAGCCAGGCAGGTGGCTTCTACTGCCACCACAGGAGACTCTGCAGGTGTCTCATGTAATGAAAGGGCTTGGAAGACCAGGGGTCACTTTGTGTGGGTTACAGCATGTCTAATTCTTTGTCTTTCCCATTCTCTGCTGCCAGGTTTGTCACACCAGATCAGAAGTATGTGGTGGACAACACTCCTCACACCCCTACACCTTTCAAAAATGCCCTGGAGAAATATGGACCAATTAGGCCTCTGGTAAGTACTGGGCAGGTCTGCAGCTTGTGGTGGCAGAAACATGGTGAGTGCAGACAGGAGATGGGGTAGGTTGCAGTGGAGCTGTGAGCAAGGTGTTATCTGTGCCATAACAAGGTACAGTTTGGTAGGGCCATGCTGAGATGGGAGAGGTGAAGGGGACCTGGTCATGGTAAGTAGCCACAGGACTTTTAGCTCCTCTTGTAAACCAGCCCAAAATAAATATGCCCAAACCTGCCCTTGAATCAGGCTGCAGTGTTTGGCTGCTGATGACCTTGAGGAAAAGCAAGAGAATGATCTACCTAGGCATCCTTGAGGAACTGGGTCTCTTAATACAGGTGTTATGGGGATAGCAGTTTCCAGTATCCCAGGCCTTCTGTGCATACTTGATGACACATTTGGGGTTCAGCTGGTAAGAGTCTTTCATGCCTGGAGACCCTCTAAATCTGTCAGGCTAGCAGAAATCTTGTCATATCTTTTCCATCTGAGAAATAAATAAATCATCTTTGTGTTTGCCCTCCCACTGTGGACTCCCCTGACCCCATTATCCCTTGAAGGAAATACTTGTGAGTCTTCCAAACATATGAATTTTGACTGTCTTGTGCTTTCTCTGCCTTTTCACACCAGCCCCAGACTCCTCACCTGGAAGAAGACTTGAAAGAGGTGCTCCGAAGTGAAGCTGGCATTGAACTTATCATAGAGGATGATGTGAAGCCTGAGAAACAGAAGAGGAAACAAGGGGTGAGCTGATTTTGCATCTAGTATCTGCTGCTGAGCTGCCCTGTGCTGTTAAGGAGTGTTTTGTCTGGTTTTGTTCATCCTGCTGTTGATGCCAAGAAGTTTTTGGCCCGTGGCTGCTGTCTTTTAATCAGCAAGAGGTGCCTGAGGTTGAGGCCTGCTTAAAATATGACCAGCTGTGTCCTGGTTTATGCTGAACTCGGGGTGATATGCTGTGTCTGTAATGTACAGGAGAGACCCATGGCACACTTAAAGCCATCTGTGGCAAGTTGGGCTTCCAGAAGCCCTGTGGGCCTGGTGGCTTTCCTACTGAAAGGGGCTTCCTCTTCTAAACTGGTGTCTCTTGGTGACAGGAGGAGAGCACTGGAAGCTGCTGTGCCCTGTGGGGTGGAAGGCTGCAGCACACCTTCTTCCTGAGGTGCTGATGCAGTGCAGAACCTGGGCTGACGTGGGCTTGGTGTGCACCCTGGGCCCTTAGGATGGGAGTTCATGGGTTGATTCATGCTGATGCTCGTGTTTTCTGTGTCCCCCAGTTGCGTAGGAGTCCCATCAAGAAGGTCCGGAAGTCTCTGGCCCTGGATATTGTGGATGAAGATATGACACAAAATATGCCTGCTCTCCCCAAGACTGTCTGTTTCAAAAGAGCCCAGGTGAGGGGTGCTGTGCTCAGAGCAGGGCTGGAGCTGGCTTCTGCTCCAGAGAAACCTTGTGCAGAGCAGTGGTGGGAGCTTTGCTACCTGCAGCTGCCTCTGAACAGGACATATGAATGTGGATGCAGGGCTGGATTTGTTAGCTGGCCTTTTGACCAAGCCAGGTATCCGCACTATTAGGGCAGATTAACTTGTTTCCTTATACTTTTCTTTTTTTCCCCTTTTCAGCCTGTGAATTTCCTGTCAAGATCCCTGAACCTTTCCTCCTCAAGCAGGAAGAACGACAGTGGTTTGCTCAACAGAGCCTTCGTGCAAGTGCAGCCAGAGAAAATGTCCTACAGGAAAATGCCGAGTCATTTCAGACCACCAGCACCGGTAAGCCCTGCAGCCACTGCTCTCCCAGTCAGGAGGTTACCTGGTGCTGCAGCCCTTGTCCCTCCTCAGGAGGAGGAGCTGAGGGGATGGAGCTCTGTGCAGTCCTGTGTAGGCATCTCTACGCTGGCAGGGCTGTCTTTGCACCAAGCTTTGGAGATGCTGAGCCTGTGGTGTCATGTCTCAGCTCCCTCCTGTCTCTTTGCAAACCTGCCCTTCTGCTGGGGCTCCAAGCCCCGTGGTTGGTCAGAGCTGCTGCCTGCTTAGCATGTTTGGCCCTGGATTTCCTCAGGGGAATCTGCATCTTGTCCCAGTCCATCAGCGAATTTGGATGATGGATCCAGCGGTAAAGTAAACCTTCCTTTTTCTGGTGAGTACTCCTTGTGTGGACAGTAGTAGGCTCATCTCTCTTGTGAGAGATGTTTCTCTTGTAGCACAGTGAGTCTGTGAAGTACTGTATAAATCCTAAACAAAAAGGTATTGCCCATCCCTATGATTTTTAGGGTGTTTTTAGGTTGTGGAGGCTGTGTGCCATAGGTAGCATAGCCTGGCTTTATCCTGCTGCCTACCTGAATGTGAGGCAGTACCGAGCTCCAGGTGACAGAGTGCCACCTTGTAGCTTGTAACAGCACCAACCCTGGCACAGCTACTCTGTCCACAGCTCCCTGTGGTTGTGTCTGGGTTGTGCTGGAGTCACAGCAGCCTACAAATGCCCTCTGGGCCATAAACAGTTTCTTGTGCTCTCTTAAAATCTTCACCATTTGGTATATCTGCCGGCAGAGTGCATTAGTGGAGGGGTATCCTTGCTTTGTTGGGCAACGTGGCTTAGAGGAGGGGATCTGGAGCATGATTTTGCAGGTGTTTGCTTGGGCCAAGTCATGGGAGCAATCTGGTAGCTTGAATAGAGTCATAGGGTGGTTTGGATTGGAAGGGACCTTAAAGATCATCTGGTTCCAACCCCCTGCCATCAGCAGGGACACCTTCCACTAGACCAGGTTGCTCAAAGCCTCATCCAGCCTGGCCTTCAACACTTCCAGGGAGGGGGCATCTACAACTTCCTTGGGCAACCTGTTCCAGTGTCTAACCACCCTCACAGTGAAGAAATTCCTAATATCTAATCTCAAATCTCCCCTCTTCCAGTTTAAAGCCATCACCCCTTGTTCTGTCACTCCCTGCCCTTGTCCAAAGTCCTTCCCCAGCCTTCCTGGAGCCCCTTCAGGTACTGGGAGGCCTCTATAAGATCTCCCTGGAGCCTTCTCTTCTCCAGGCTGAACAGCCCCAACTCTCTCAGCCTGTCCTCACAGCAGAGCTGCTCCAGCCCTTGCATCATCCTGGTGGCCTCCTCTGGACTTGTTCTAGCTGCTCCAGGTCTCTCTTGTGATGGGGGCTCCAGAACTGGATGCAGTATTCCAGGTGGGGCCTTACAAGAGCGGAGTAGAGGGGCAGAATCACCTCCTCAACCTGCTGCCCACGCTTCTCTTGATGAATGAGGATGGAAATACATGCCCTCCTTGGTGAAGGGTGAAACTGCAACTGGGGGCTAGTGTGGGGGTGTTTTCACATCCCAGGTGCAGTGTTGTCTTCACCGAGCAGCCTTGGCTTGGTCTTCATGAAACACTGCAGCGAGGGGGGTTGCATCTGTCCCTGGATTAGAGCTGTCTGTTGTGAAAGCTCTTTCTTCTGACAAATAAATACTCTTCAGCCAGAGTAATTCCTTCCCCTTCTCCAAATAAACCTTACTTAAACACTTCCATTTCTCCTGCTGTCTTAGGCAGGGTCATACTGCTCTGAGAGCTAATAGATCCATATAAATAAAGCTTTGGGAGTGACTTGAAGGTGACAGTAAGGCAGCTTGTGTGGTGGCAGAGTACAGGTGTGCAGTGAAATCCCATTGCCCAGAGACAGCAGAGCTGTCTGCAGCGTTGCTGGGCTCTTGAGTTTTATTGTGCTGGATTGGTGTTGCTGGCACTGTCAGGTATTTATTAAGCTCACCCAGCTGTGGGCTGAACCTAAATCAGCCCCAAAGCCATATTGTGCTGCTAGGATGTTGTTTCTGTAAGCAAATGATGAAGCTCAAGCTCTGGTTCTTTGCAGTGTGTGTAAACAGGTATTTCCAGTTCAGGGCACTGTGTATCTCTGGGCTTCATTTGTCAGAGGATTCACAGGACTTTAGTGGCAAAACCACCCCATGGGAGGAGCCCTTTCTGCTCGCAGTGAGTGGAGCACACCTGATTTTCAGCTCTTCCTG
>NW_010304155.1:14036-19302 GCF_000700745.2 Antrostomus carolinensis
TGGGCTTTGAGCAGTCTAGACCTGGGGCTGAGCAGCTCCTGTAGGAATGGATCCGGTTGGGAATAAACCCCAAAGCTGTTTTTGAATACCTTCCATCCCTCTGGAATCTCTTAAGCACAAGGAGCCTTAGTGGGTTTGTGCTTTGGGGTTTTTGTCTCAAGCCAAGTAAGGGAAAGGCCTGAAAGGGCGTGTGGGTTGTCCTGAAGTGGAGCACTCACCTGGGAAACTGCTGAATGTGACCCCCCCTTTGCTAGGAACAACCATCTCATCTGTGATGGGTAACTGGTGGTGTGCAGGTTCCTCTTGGTTGCAAGATGGGTGCTCCTAAGTCCAAAGTTTTATTTCCTTTGGTAGCAGATGTGAGTTTTATTTATTTTTGTAGCTTTTTAAAACAGGATGTTGACCTGTGTTTGTCCTCTCCCTTAACTGTGCACCTGCTTTCTTTTCCCTCTGTAGATGACCAGGGCTTGGAAAGCGGTGGCCTGTGGTGGAACCCAAGATCAGCTCTTCATGCAGGAGAAAGCTCGACAGTTTTTGGGCATGTTGAAACAGAATCACACGTCAAGGACCTTAATCTTATCATGAAGGATCATTCTGCTTTTTTTTTTTTAATTTTATTTTTTTAAATTTTTTTATAAGTGGAGGAGAAGGGAAAACAGGAGAAAATATCCTCTGCCAGGCCTTAGTGTGCGGGGGTGGGTTTTCTTCCTTCTGTTCCCAGGTAGATCTATATTGTAATAAATTGGGCTAACTGCTGGCTAATGTGTGGGATGCAAGTTTTGGGATCGTCATGGAAAGGTAAGCGAGGGAGGGTTGGAGAGCTGACAGCGAGACCTCTCTCTGCAAGACCTGGGTTCTGCAAAAGTAGAAGCATGCAGCCGTGTTCCACCTCGGAGCAGTGTGTGGAGCCTGGCCTCGCAGCCTGCCTGGATTTCGTGCTGGCTGCTCTGGTACCTCAGGAACAGCTTTTGTGAAGCTTCCTACATGTCTTACATCTCCCCTTCTGGCTTTCCCCGGGGGATGGAGTGGTCCCCCTCTGCTCTAGGGGGAGGGAGGGTGTTGTGCACTCGTGGGAGGTGTGCTTTGGGGTGACCCGTGCTGGGGAGCTGACCCCTTGCTCCCTGGGGGGCTGTTCTGTACTGCGGTGCTGCAGAGCTGTGCTCCCTCTTCAAATAAACGATGGTGCTAACATCACCCTGTCGCCTGGACTCTGACTCTGCCCGGGGCCTCACAGCACTTGGGGGGAGGCAGCGCTGTGCTGGCCTGGCAGCAAGGGACCAGTTTTCATGGGGAGATTTTCTTCCCTGGCAAATTGCTGAATTCCTGTAGCCTCTCAGCATGGGGGAGAAGGGCCAGTTTCTCCCCCACCCTGAGTAGTTTCTTCAGCTGTTTAGAAATTATTTTGGCTGCTTTATGAGCAGGTGCCTCAGTGTGTTTGAGCTTAGCGTGGCTGGGATCCCTGCAGTGGATGCAGAGTGGATGGAGGCTGCAGAGAGCCGTGGGCTGGAGAAGAGCACCAGGGGTGTGTGTTGTGGTAAAGCCTCCTCTGTTCTTCCTTTGGTGGCCTAAGTTGTTTCTGTGTAGCTGTTTCAGTGCCATAACTGTGGTGTGGTGTCCTGTTTTAACATGGCCAAGGATCACACATGGTGATTGTAGCAATATATTAACTGCAATGGGAAAGGTGCTGGAAAAACTGAAGAGCAGCTTATGGGTTAAATGAGCACATGAGCAGCTCTCTGGGGCTGTGCTGTGGAAGCCACCAAACCCATAGTGGCAGATCTGCCTCTGGTGTTCGGTGGCTGTACAGCAAAGATGCGGGGAGAGGGTCCATTCAGGCCTGTGCCTCCTAACAGGGTCACTGCCTGCAGTTCCTTTGCAGGACTGAAAAGCAGCAGGGATGTAGAAATGTTGTTTTTCAGGTTGTAGCTTGCATTGGAAATAGAGTGGGGGGAAAAAAAAAAATCTTTCCTGACAAACTTGTTAATAAAACCTTAGATTCCGGGAAACAAGGGAGTTTTCAAAACCCAGCTCGTTTTTCATTTCTACCAGCTCAGGGCCAAAGCAAATCCATGAAGTCATTTTTATTTCTCTTTCTCACTGCTGCAATGTTTGCTTTGGAAGGACGGCTGGGACCACTTGTCTGAACGCCTGGCTTTAGCTGCTCCCGTTCTGCTGGTATTTTCAGAGAAGTCATCATAAAACCATCTCTTTCTGCTCAGGCTTTAGTGAGCTTGGCCATTCCTGTGTTGGGTGACTACAAAACCAAGCCCGGAACTGCATTTCCCTCCCAGAGCTGCCATGAGCTGTGAGTCCTGAGCAGGCACCGTCCGCTGGAGAATAAATCTGTGCGTGAGCCCAGCACGTGTTTGGGAGCTGCCCCTAAATTAAGGGATTATGAGGCTGAGAAGCATTAACTGCTGCTCAGATGCTGTAAATCCAGATAGTGCCGGGCATCCTGCATTGTGGATGCTTATTAAGAAAGATTGAGGGGCAGAAAAATACCGAGAAAAATGAGCAAGGCCTGGTGTAGTTAATGAGTACAAAGACAATTAGGTTTTAATTGGAAAAATGGAGCTCTTTCTGGTCGGGATGTTACCAGCCTGGCTTGGCTGTCCTGGGGTTTGGGAACAGGCACTGTTCTGCAGGTGGGGAAAAAAGTCCCCACTTGCTTCGTTTTTCTGTTAATTTGGGTACTCTGCTTTATTTCCAGTAAAAATCTTGTAGAGGTTGAATTTCCCAGTGACTGTGGAGTCCCTGGACTGGAGCTGGAGACGCGGGAGGGAGTTTTGCTCTCAGTCTGGGGCTCTTTGTCCCTGGCTGTGCCCTGACTCTTGTCCCTTTGAAGCCTCTGCAGTATCCCCTCCCTCTTGGGCTGCATAACCCTCATTCACAAAGAGAAACCTGGAGATTTAATTCAGCTTTAAACAAAAGGTTGGGATAAAAGAGTTCCAGGAGCTGTGGTGTCTCTGCTCAGCTTGCTGGAAAGCTGCAGAAACCCCTGGTTGCTGCTTTAATTTAAATTTTGTATTTGCTTTTGCCATTTTTCATTCCTCAACAGAGCAGATGACCCCTTCTTTGAATCCAGACATGGAAAAAGGATTGATTTTTAGCAGGGATGAGAGGGGAAGAGCAGAGCTGGAGCTGCTGTGTCATGACAGTGCCCTGACTGCAAGTGAGATGTTGCTTCCAGCTGGGATAAGCCCTGGAAAAGCTCATGAGAGCAAAAAATATTGGAGTAAGGAGAAAAAAAATAGAGGACACACAGGGGTGGTTTTTGGTGTTTTTTTGTTTGTTTGTTTGTTTTTTATTGGCAGTCTTCCTTCAGGATGGAGCTGGGTGATGCCTGGCAGGGCAGAGCGGTGCTGAGCTCACACGGCTCTGTAGCTGGCAGCACAGGAGTCACTGCGTGTCCCTCAAAGAGCTTTGAGCTGCTGGGCTTGTTCCTGCTGTAGGAAGGATTTCACAGCCTTTTTATCTTGTTTTCACAGCTAATTCTGCTAAATCCCTGTGCAAGCAGCAGGTTGCTCGCAGGGGGCTGTTTGACACAGCACCCATGGGAGAGCTGTCCCTGCACGGGGCTGTGGAGGGATGCAAATGGTGAATAAAGTATTTTTTTCCTATTTTAGGTATTTCCTGTAACTAAAGGAAATAAAAAGGCAGCTGAAGTGATACACCTCGTTACTCAGCTCACCCACAAAACCAGCCCTGGTGCAGCAGGTGCTTTTCCTGCTCCCAGGCAGAGGTTTTCCACCAGTGCAGCCGGGCTGGCACGGCCGAGCACCGCAGCTGCGGCGGGAGAACCTGCCAACCCAGCTGCTGTTACCCGCACAGCCCCAACTGACCCCTCTGCCCTTGCTAACACGGTGCTTGGTCACTGATGTGATGGTGTAGAGCGAAGGAAACTGCAGAGCATGAAACCATGAGTAATTGCTCAGCGGTGACACGGAGGTTTGAGCTTTAGCCTAACCTGGTGCTGCTTGATGTTTCCACAATAGCTCAGCGAGGCTGAGGGTGGCTGGTGGGCTTGTCCCCATGGCACGCTCCATCCCTGCTCCACTCCTGCCTTCCTGCATGGGGCAGCGGGGATTGCCTGGGCTGTGCATCCTCTGGGGCTGCAGGTGCTGTGTTGGGGTAAAATAAGATGAATTTCCCATGGGTGGCTAAATTTGCATTGGTTACACCTCAGTGGTGTTCTCTGAGCTTTGGTGCAGGAAGGGAGGCTGCCTTAGAGCCCGTGTTGGACCCCATGATGGGTGCCAGGGGATGCTGAGGTCAGGGTGGGCATCCAGGGCTTCTGCTTTGCCAAAAAAAAAATGCTTTGACCCTGGGGATTACTCAAAACAACAAAGTCCCTCTTCTCTTGCCTTTGCTTACGGTATTTATTGAGCAGTTGCTAAGCAATAACCTTGTAAAATTACCCATGTGCACTTTTTTTGGACGCTCTAACCTGTGGGTTTAGAGGTTTAAGAAATTAAAAGGACAATTTTAGCCTGGTAGATACATGCTGAGGATTAGCTGAGCAGCTCCTGGATTTTGCAAGAGATAGAGACCGCTGGTGTTAAGAGCTGGCTGCAGCTTGACAGGAAACTCATTGTGCTTTGGAAACTTAAAATCCTCCCCCCTCCTGTGTCTGGAGTGAGGAAACTGCAATTCTTCATCTTTGCCAGTACAGAATAATAGAAGATTAAAATATGGTACGAGGTCAGGGAAAACATTTTGCTGTGGAAACCAAAGGGTTCAGAGTGAGGAAATTAATGTTTCTAGTTGGAAAATGTTAGGAAAAAAAAAAAAAAAGAGAAATTTCAGGGAGTTAAAACCACCCTGTTGTGAAAAGACTCAGCAGATCTGCCCAGGGGATGAGCATGGGCACATCTCCCCCTGCCACAGCCAGTGGCCGCCTTGTACGTGGGGAGCTGGCAGCAACCAGAGCATCACCTGGATCCTGTGAGATCCAGAGACCTCATAGCTTGTGAAAGGCAAATTTAATGCTTTAATAGGGGGTTTTAATTGTAAACACATTAGTTTTGTGGTTTTTTAATCTAAATATTAGATAGATATTGTAGGAAAATAAATAGAAATTGTATTCCTAATTCCCATAGGGATTTATTTCATTTGGGTTTGGAAATCTGACCCAAAGCTTTGGTTTCGAGGGAGGCAGCCAGCCCAGGGGAAAGGATGCCCTGTGCACTGTGGTATAGTGATGCCCCTTAAGATGTGACTTTCTTTTCTTTTTTTAATTCTTTTTTTCTTCTCTTTTCTTTCCTTT
>NW_010304156.1:0-807 GCF_000700745.2 Antrostomus carolinensis
GCCTCTAGCCAGGGTTAACCCACCACACAGGTTTAATCATAGCTCTACCAAACACCACTGTCTTGTATGATTAAAGTTATTTGTTGGAGCATTGCATTAAATCTTCCTTTATGCCAGTGAGAGCTCCAGTGAGTAGATGCAGACTACTGAATTCTCGGCATCCAGTGTGAGAAATTGATGCAAGAAATAAGGATATTAAAATATAGGGAGGCTATAGGCCTGCATGAAATTACTTCATTGCCCCTTTAAAGAATATCTTAATTGGTTTTCTATAACCCTAATCTTTGAACCACGACAGGTCACTGCAAAATTCTAATTACTTTTGAAGCCCCTCTGAAATGAAAAATCCTCTCTCAACCTACAGATTCTAATACTATTACACAAAAATAATCTACATACTTTGAAAAAAAAAAAAGCTCATTAATTTACTACCTACAAACTAGGCATATTGGAAAGCACCAGTTTGTCATCAGTTCTACAGAATCTTTATTGCAAACACAGGTTTGCATCATCTCATCTTCATCAAGTTACTTTGAAAGACATTACAGTGCTTTCACAGAATCACAGGATGTTAATGTTTGGAAGGGACCTCAAAAGATCATCTAGTCCAATCCCTCTGCCGGAGCAGGATCACCTACAGTAGGTCACACAGGAAGGTGTCCAGGAGAGTTCTGAATGTCTCCAGAGAAGGAGACTCCACAACCTCCCTGGGCAGCCTGTTCCAGTGTCCTGTCACTCTCACAGTAAAAAAGCTTTTCCTTGTGTTTCCATGGAATCTCCTATGCTCCAGTTTGCACCCATTGCCCC
>NW_010304157.1:0-2146 GCF_000700745.2 Antrostomus carolinensis
CTCTATTTTTAATGGCAAATAAATTAAATTAATGGTTCCCCAAATCATGTATGTTTTGCCCATGAGCACCACAGAATGCTACTGCAAACTCCTTTCATCCAGTCTTTAATTCCACTGAAGCAATGTTGGAACCACCAAGGCTAGCAGATAAATACCAGTATTCATGCAAATGTTGAAAGACAAGGCTAAATAGATAAAAAAGAAAATGCAAAAGGGAAAAATTTATGACTAGTTCCGTTCCTGGGATCAGATGTTGAGAAGCTGTAATTCCTGTGCCTCTGTGATGATTTCCAGTACTTGAAAGGGCCTACAGGAAATCTGGGGAGGGACTTTTTACAAGGGCAGGTAGTGACAGAACAAGGGGAAATGGCCTTAAACTAGAATAAAGTAGATTTAGATCAGATATTAGGAAGAAATTCTGTACTGTAGGGGTGGTGAGACCCTGGAACAGGTTGCCCAGAGAAGCTGTGGATGCCCCCTCCCTGGAAGTGTTCAAGGCCAGGTTGGATGAGGCTTTGGGCAACCTGGTCTAGTGGAAGGTGTCCCTGCTGATGGCAGGGGGGTTGGAACTAGATGATCTTTAAGGTCCCTTCCAACCCATGCCATTCTATGATTCTATGATTTCTGCTGTACTGAAGTACTCTCTACATCAGTTAAAAAGATTCAGAAAACATTATTTTGTTTGGGTACTGGCCAGTCACTGAGAACAAGAGAGTTCTTAGTAGGCAGAATGGGGAGTGTTTGAGAGTATAGCCAAGGAAAAAAGGATGAGTGAAGGGTGAGCATGTAGTCTGAGGCAGTGAGAACAAGGAATGAATGCATTATGAAGGGAAGAAGAGAAAGGTGAGCAAAATGGTTGGAGGGGTTTTCCCTGAACGTTAGGAAAGCGGTGTTCCTGTTGACATACCGGGATGCTGCATCATGCACGTTGGTAGTTCAGCCCACAGGGAACAGAAAGTTAAAGGAAACCCATCAGGATATTGCAATTCAGACATGACATTTCTGTAACTGAGGACATGCAAGGGAACAATACTACTGGTTATATATCTTTCTACTTTCAGTATTGAAGTGACCAATATTCCCATTTCTACACAGCTGGTTGGAGAAAGGGGAGGCTGTGAGCTCTTTAGTTTAAGCCTGGGTAAGACACTCAAACTCATCACCATGGATTTGTGCCAGGCTGGCTGACAATATTTTGTGATCACATCCCCCAAAACACATTCATGAACATACACAACATTTTCAGACAAAATGTTTCCAAGTTTTTCGAGCCTGCTACCAAAGAAAGCAAAATAATCTTATTAAATGCTATCTGTAGGCCCTTATTGTTGTACAGCAACACAGTTCTCAAGCAATGCCATTTTCTACAAACTCTGTAATGAACCATTACTAGCTTTTGTGCAGCTGCCACTGCTACTGATTGGCTTTTGTAGGAAAAAGTCATTGGCAATTTACTGTTTTGACCTGCATTTCCCAGGGTAAGAGGCCTTAACAATGAAAAGATTCTGAAGCTAGTCACCTAAGCTGTCCCAGGCGATCTCAGAAGCTGGCCTATTTGCAAGAAATTACTACAACATCTGAGAATCCATTACTAGCTTATGAAAACTTGGGGGAGTTAAGAGAGCTAAATTCAGGCCCGGACTAAATCAGAAAAAAAAAAAAAAAAAAAAAAAAGGGCGACACAGAGCCTGAGGAGTAAATTGCTTTATTTGTTGTTGAGACCTGAACATGCAGGATGAGAAGAGAGTGCACTGTAAATCCAAAGGAACTCCTGAGTATCTTGATCACTTCTCTTCTGTCCTTCACCTTTCACTACAACTCATCATGCCTTAACTGCTTCTCCATTTTACTAGACTGCTCCCTCCTTGTTATGGGATTGAACAACTGGTAACATATTTTGAAAGATCTCTTGACAACATATTTTGAAGACTGTCCTAGTTTTTGCAAGGATAGGGTTAATTTTCTTCTTAGTAGCTCGAAAGCCCTGTGTTTTGGTTTCAGTGAAGATTGTTATGAAAACAATGTTGATAACTACACAGACACTGTGCTTGGGAAGTTTCCAAGAAGACAGGACTGGAAGGGGGAGTGGAGAAGATAAGAGTACTAGTTAGTAACACCCAGAATTGACAGTTGGATATGCCAATAA
>NW_010304158.1:0-4049 GCF_000700745.2 Antrostomus carolinensis
TGGGTGCAGCCCAGGATGTGGCACTCACTTTGATATGTTCTACTGAGAAGCTAAAGCACAAGGGAGGGATCCACCCTCTCTGCAGGGCACACAAGCTGTGCCCACCAAGGCGTTGCAGAAGGCAGGAGGCTTTGCCACGCCAGACCAGGCGTTATTTTGCAGCTACAGTCCAGGGCTGCCCAGGCTTCAACAGCTTCTCTAGGAGGATCTGATGGGAGATGGCATCAAAAGCCTACAGATATATATATATATGTGCATGAGAGAGGAGGAGAGGATTTCTAACATTTATTTTCTATGAATCTTCCCTGGAACAAAATGTTTTTCTGAATGTTCATGAAGAATGAGCCAAAATAGAGCAGTCTGGAAATGTGCACTGAATTTCAAGATGCAAAAACATGGCCATTTTTGCCAAATGTATTTATAGAAAATAGCTACCCTTGACCTTAACGTTATTTGCTCTGTGTTCTGCGAAGTTATTGCAACTGCTGCCAGTATTTTTCTATCATTTCATGAAGTAACTCCACAAGAAGATGTGTAGATGTAGTGCTGAGGGACATGGTTTAGAGGTGGACTTGGCAGTGTGAGGTTCTCAATTGGATGTGATGATCTTAAAGGTCTTTTCCAACCAAAATGATTCTACTAAATGGAAAATGGATGGGTTTGGATGACCTGTGACACAGCTGCAACCTCCCTGAGCATCTCTGGCTCCAGTGCCAGAGGTGGATTATTTAAATGACAGTTCAATAAAGTGTTGCTGAAATACTTTCTCCAGGATTACCTTAGTGTGAAAGTCATATCCCAAAGGAGCTTAGTTCTGCAAATACTAAATACAGAAAACTTCCCAGGACAATTCCAGCCATACAAGCTGGTTACTATGAGGCAAAACCAACAGTGCCCTGGTGATGCTCCTGATTGCTGAGAACCAGCTCCCTTGAGATGGAAGATGACCCATCCCAGGGAATGCTCACCCTGTTTGCTGATGACCACGTTCATCTCAACTCACCCACTTGGGACAGGATTAGCCAGGGTGTGATGTGGGTGGCAGTGACATCCCAGGTGAGGGGTGAATAATATAAATATAGTAATAATATTTTCCATATAAACTACGTTTTAATGTCTACAGAACAAATCCTGTTTGGTGAAAGTTGTGACTAAGTGGCCATTGCAGATTTGGGTGATAAAACAAACACCTGAGAAGAAGTAATACCAAGAGCAACCCAAGCCCTCCTGCCTCCTGTCACCTCCCACAGTCAGGACCAGGGCTGCTCTGGAGGACAATGGTGCAAAGCTGCCAAGAACCCTCATGGGGCAGTGAGTGATGAAACCCCAGCACGGCAAACCCTGGGTGAGCGATGAACCTGCCAGTGATGCACACACAGCTGGCCAAGGACACACTTGTTACAGCAAAACCCCAAAGGCTCTGAAGCAGCAGTTGCTGGGGACAAGTGAAAAACCTTCATCCAGCTGGTGACATCCCCCCGTGCCCATGCCAGGGTGCTCGGCACGGCCCCGTGCGACACGTACCTTCAATGATGTGCTTTCTTGAAAGCCCTCTTTCCGTTTCAGCTCTGCAAAGGAAAAACATTCCCAGTCAGATCTGAGGACTGGGGAGAGCTAATTCTGAATTCTGGTATAAACACCCCCAAAATGAAGATCCAACTCATACAACAGACAGACCCGGCACCTCATCTGGCTTCCCAATCTCAAAGGCAACAGCTTCTGGGATGAGTGATACCCCCGTTGATTTAACATCATAACAGCCCTGCTGTGGATGTCACCCGAGAGTAAAGCTGGATGGGGAAGCTGTGTGAGGAGAGGATGAAGTCACTTGGTGTGTTCAGCCTGGAGAAGAGGAGACTGAGAGGAGATCTCATGGGGGTCTAGAACTTCCTCCCAAGGGGCAGAGGAGGGGCAGGTGCTGATCTCTTCTCTCTGGCCACCAACGAATGCCAGGAGCAGAGGAAATGGCAGGAAGATGTGGCAGGGGAGGGTGAGGTTGGCCATGAGGAAAAGGTTCTTGAGGCAGAGGGTGGTGGAGCACTGGAACAGGCTCCCCAGGGAGGTGCTCATGGCACCAAGCCTGACAAGATTCCAGCAGCATTTGGCCAAGGCCCTCAGGGACATGGGCTGAATGTTGGGATTGTCCTGTGCAGGGACAGGAGTTGGACTCCATCATCCTTGTGGGTCCCTTCCAGCTCACAGCATTCTATGGTTCTATGATTCTACAGTGGGATGGGGACGGGGCACTGAGGCTTCATCACCATCATCTGCAGTTTTGGAGCAAGGCAGCCTTCACCCCACCAGTTCCATCTCCCAGAGCTGCAGCCCTGCTCGGGGCAGGAGCACACCCAGCATGGCACCCTGTCCACCTCTGCCAAGCTCTGACTCCTTAAAAGACTTGGCAAAGTGGGGAGAAAGAAAATGACGGTGACCAACCAACCACCCCCCAGGTACCATTCATCTCCACCTGGTCGTACACCTGTAAAAGGGAAAAGCACGAGGCACCCAACACCATCACGAGTAACTGTGAGACTTACTTTCCACCCCAGTACAGTTTTGTTGTTATGACCAGACTGGATCGCCTGCAAACAGAACAGAAAAATTACTATTTACACATAAAAATAAAAATATACCTATAGAAAAATAACCAAGCAGGATGCTGCCCATGGACAAGCAGCAGCACTCGCTTCCCCCAGCGGGTTCCACAGCCCCGGGGCTCAGAGCAGCTCCTCACACATCCCTGGAATCCTTTTTCCAACAGGTCACTCCTCCCGTGTTCAAGTCTGCTGCAGGCAGGGAGTGACCAGGGGCTGCTGCCCAGGAACACGAGGTAATTCAAGTCAAGTCACCAAAACCCCCCTCCAAAAATCACCCCAAAAACCACGTTTAAATATGGAGTGAGACTCTCCAGAGCCCTTCCCCAAGGGCTGCAGCGCTGGTCCCTCCTGGTATCCACGTCCAGGAGGATTCTCATCACCCTGCAGTGTTCCCAGAGTTATCACAACTCCAAGAGCAATGCATTTGCTGTATTCATCTCTAATTTCCCATGTGATATAATAATCCAAGATGTATCATTCGCAAACTACCTCGCTGCGTAGCTGTACGTGTGCAGCACACAATTCCACAATTCCTCCAGCTTTTGCTAAACTTAACTTTTTTTTCCCCTCCCCCCATGAAATCCAGATTATTTCTCACTAAATAATCATCCCTCTAACAGGCAGGGTCCTGATTTTGGAGAGAGCACCGCCAGAACCCATCCTTCAGTTGACTCAGTTGAAGGCTGAGTGTGACACATGCAGGAGGTCTTCAAAGATTATGTAAATGCTCCTAAAACTACACAACATCCACTGATGTGCATCATTTACATTGGGTATCATCTCCTACCAGGCTGCCCAAGATGAAGGCCCATCACAGCTTTGCATCCCTAATACACAGTCTTATGTGTGCAGATAAGGATGCTGACACATAAATCATCTCTGGATACGTGAGCATGGCCATGATGGATATAGAATCACTGAATCATTAAGGTTGGAAAAGATCTCTAAGATCATCAAGTCCAACCGTCAACCCAACACCACCATGCCCACTAAACCATGTCCTGAAGTGCCATGGTTACATATTTTTTGAAGGTCTGCAGGGATAGGGACTCCACCACTGCCCTGGGCAACCCCTTCCAATGCCTCAAAACCCTTTCAGCAAAGAAATTCTTCCTCACATCCCATCTCAACTGCCCTGGCCACAACTGGAGCCCATTTCCTCTTGTCCTGTCCCTTGGGCCTTGGTTGAACAGACCCACCCCCACCTCTCTCCACCCTCCTTTCATGCTCAGAAGTTGTGTTAACTGTGCCACGCACGGAGATGATGGTCTCGTGCAACGGTTGAGGCAGCACTGCAGGCTGATGAAGCTGGTGTGCACTCCCCAAAAACCAGGAGATCATTTTCATTTGGCACTTGAAAGATCTGCACCACTTGTGACCATCACACACGCAGCTCCCAGCACTGCTTGGAAGGAGCAGTCCTGGCTCCTGGGTCACCATCACCCAACACAC
>NW_010304159.1:0-5006 GCF_000700745.2 Antrostomus carolinensis
TAAGACACAGCCGTAGATATTTAGACAAAGTGAATCAGCAAAGCAAATGTGTTTTCAGTAGAGCTGCACTGATTTATGGCCCTGACCCTTAATCTGTGCATCTTGTTTTTCTGGGGTGTTTATAAATGTGAAGCAGCGCTTGCTGGGAGTCAGCTGCTGAAAAATGGATGCAACCACGTGTTCCAGTCTTCAGATGGTACTAGCTAAAAATAGTCAATCTTTCTTGAAGGAGAGCTGTAACCAAGCACTGCTCACCTGCCATCCTACCAGGAGCAGCAGTGTGTTGGACAGGAAGGAGTATGGATGGGCAGGGTGTTGTGGGCAGTCAGTGGGAGCAAGTGCATGTCTACAGGGCTCCTGCACACTCCATGTGTGTGGGGATCTACAGAGGACTTTGCAATATTAGGACACAAACAGGGCCACCGCCACTTACCACCACATGGTATGTGTGATGTGGATGCCCCAAAGCCATGGCTGTGCACGGGGGTTGGCTGGATGCTGTGTGTTGTGAGAAGGAGATGTAGTTAAATATTCTTCCCTCTTCCCCAAGTGTCTCTTATGCATCGTTAACTAAGAGGCAATCCCCAGTGGTAATTCTGCTACCCAGGAACAAGATGTTTTGTAAAAAAAAATCCAAACGCCGTGCCTACTAAACTATATGCTACTTTCCATTCCAACAGTTTGTTAAAGTAACACGTAGAAGTAACTGCTGAATAATTTTCATTTAGCTTATCCATACCCTGTAAATCAGATTCAGCCCACCAGCTTGGCTTGATGTAGACAACTGAATAATACCAAAATAAGTAGGGGTTTTAAACATCTCTGCTGCCCACCAACTTGGCTTGATGTAGACAACTGAATGATACCAAATAAAAATAAGTAGGGGTTTTAAACATCTCTGCTGTTGGCTGTTGAACACCTACCTCTTAAACTGGGCTTTTTAAGGGCGTCTGGAGCTTGCATGCCAAATCTTAGCTTATGATGTACACCAGATTTGACCTCTCTTGGTTTATTCATTTCTAAATGTCCTATTGTAAGTATTTATTGAGATGCTTTTTCCTTGTAATGGATTATTCTGAGGTACATGACTGAAGCACATGATGCATCGCTATGGGTATTTCTGGATTAATCATAGATCTTTTTCGGTGGTTTTCTTGGTCAGATATTAAACAAAGATTAGTATTTAATCAAAGCACTTTTTTATTCCCAGACTATTGTTAGAGGAAATAAGCCTCGAAAGGATACTTCAATCAACGGCCTGCTGGAAGAGTTTGACAATATCTCAGTTACACGATCCAATTCCCTGAGGAAGGAAAGTCCTCCCACCCACCACCAAGGAAACGCAAACCATGTGCCGAGACACCAGGAGGAAAATGGCTATATCACGTATTCCCAGTACTCCAGTGAGTCAGACACTACAACAGACTATGTCGTGGAAAAATATCGAGACAAGACTCTTTACGGGGAAGAGTTAGACAGGTACTACAAAGGCAGCTATGCCGCCAAGCAGAATGGACACATGATGAAGGTAACTTCCCGGGACATCTATTATTCAGAAGTGACACCCTTGCAGTCAGACCTCTCCAGATTCGTCCCAGATTACCATGCACACCTGGAGACAAAGCCTAAACCGCTGGAATATGGTGGCCTAAAGCTGGAGTATCAGCGGATCCCCAGTGGATCCTCCCTGGACTATAGAGATCCCTTTCCTTACACCCCGTCCCGAGCATCGGTGCAGAGTGAGTGCCCCAAGGAGAGGCTGGAGTACAGTGACAGTGAGTGGGGACATGGCCTGGTCAAGGACGACTATGACAAGAGGCCAAAGTCATCCTACGTGGACCCGGCGAGCCCTCAGCCGGCGATGAGGCAGAGGTCCAGGTCAGGCTCTGGTCTGCAGGAGCCGGCCATGCCCTATGGAGCAAGCGCTTTCAAAGCACACCAGCAGGGACATTCCTACAGCTCCTACACCTACCCCCGCTTGTCTGAAACCGCCGCAGGCATCCCCAAGGTAACGTGGCATCCCTGGTGACAGTGCTGTCGGGGGACCTACCTCTCTAAAATGGGAATGCAAAAAATTAAGCTCATACAAAAAATTAAAGGCAAGGAGCCATGCTTGGGCACAAGATGCTGAATGCAGATGGTTGTGTTCATGAGAGCTGCATGGCTGCCTCTGGGTGACTGGGAAAACCCACCTGCTTTACTCAGATGTCTGAAAATAGATGTCAGGGATCAGGGGGTTTAAGATCCTTATTAAAAGGCAGGTTTGGAGATGCCCAGGTTCTGGGTGTCCTACTTGAAATTCCCAATAACCCCAAGTTCTTTGGCAATTTGAGTTCATACATCTGTGCAGATCTCAGTGGGACCTGAGAAGCTGATCTGGTTTGTATATCAGATACTTGCATATTTAAATCGTTACTGTGCAAGGCTGAAACCTCTGTGTTTTAATATTTACATTTTATTTACACTATATTTATATTACAAGGTTTATTAACTCTTTGCTGCTAATGGGAGCAGGGCTCTACTCCTCTCTGCTTTGTTTTTAAGCAGTAAAATCAAAGCAGCTTATCTCACACAAGACATTTTAGATGTAGGAAAAAAAAAAGGGTTAAGGTGCAAAAAAGCATTTCATCTGTGGTATCTACAAGCAGCTCCTCTGCACAAATTTGTGGCCTGCTCTGCCTTTTCTAAGTCACATGAGGAATATTACCCAAACAAGCTGTCCTATCCTACTTGCAATAGTTTGCTGTAACTATTTGTTCAGTTAAGAGAATAACGCTTTTCTTACGTGTCTAGTCACATAGTTACGATGTGACCTGCTTAAACATCTAATATTCTGCAAGAGATTTCTTCAGTGTAGATTGCATTGAACATTACCGAGTTCCCCTAGCATCAGGCACTGAGATGATAGCTCATTTTTCCAGGATTTAAACAGTCTTGGGTTGCTGTGACTAACCAAATGTGCTGAGGTAAGTAGCTTGTTAGGTGAGGAGATCTGCTCTGCTGTTTAATGATGATCTGAACGGTGCATTTTCATACTGTCTTTGTGCGCTGAGAACATGGTCCTGTTCAAATGCAGACCCAGAAGAAGTCCAGGTCTCTGCAAGTCCATGATAGCCCTATACCTGTGTCTTGCTTGCTCAGGTTTTGGCTGCTTTGCTGATCCTGGGGTGCAGAGTTATAACCAGTGCCCTGTGGTAAAGGGACAGTGATGTGTTTTCATTCCACATTGCATTAAAGCCCAGAGGTGGGCTTTGGAGTTTGAGGATAAATTGGAGGGGAAGTAGAAAACTTACCAAGTCTCTTTGCTTTGCCTTTCCTGAGCTTGGGCTGTGGTGGGAAGGATGCATTTGGGTAGTTGAATTGTGTGTCAAAGTACAGATTCTGGAAGTTGTGAGGAAAGCCTGGGATGGGCTATCTGCCATTTCCTTCATTTAAACCAATCATTGTGTCAGAGTTTAGAAAGGAGAAGGACAAATCCAGTGATTCATAGACTTTCTTGCGCTTGCTTCTGCCAGTTTTACAGCATTCAGTAGGGCTGAAGACAGAGTTATATTTTACAGGACTCAAAGCACTCCAGACAGTTTGAAAAATACTCCATTAAAATGCAGTAACAACTTTTATTTAAAAAAAAAAAAAAATCTTGCCTCCGTGCAAGATTCATTTGGAGCTGTTCTTCTCCTCAGAGCATCAAAAACACTCCTACAGCTTTGGTGTATTGAAACTTGATGATTCACTGTTAAATGCAGCAGTTTCAATTCCCAAACCCATCCACAGCTCCTGGAAGTGAATAGCAGTTTCTTGTCTTGGATGATTGCTGAAGAGTCTTCTTTGCAAGGAGGCATTAGTAAGATAATGGTTCATCAAATGGGTTTACTAAATGAGAATCAGGTCTTGAATCAGATATTTTACAAATGAGATTGGCCTTAAAGTATAATTAAAAGGGGGGGAAAAAAAGAAGTTAGAAAGTCTGCAGGCACAAATGTATGGCTTCAAAATTCATGTAGTAAAGATGTGCATTTTGGCTTGTAAATGTGAAGAGCAGACTTACTTTGGTATTATTTGCAGGTGATAGATGTCAGATAAATCAAATGTCTGCCCTGTGTCATCATCAGTGATTTCAGAGGTGTTACAGCAGAAGGCTGTATCAGGTGCACAGGAAGCTGGTGGCTCAGGTTTGGTTCTCCCTTGGATCCCCTCCCGTGCTGCTCACTTGCTCTCTTATTCCTGCAGAACAACCCCCCTAGCACTTGGTGGGGTTGCAGCCTGTGTTACCCTCATAACACAGAGATGGCATCCCACATTGTTCAGTAGAGTCTTCTCGGCGTTGTCACACAATATCAAACCCATGCCACCACCTCTGCTTATTATAGAAAGGTTTTGTCCTATTTTTAGGCACTCTGTACTGCATGTTTTTCTTTTACTCTCTTCTTCCTAGCAGACAGCCCTCATAACTTTGCACCGGATTCTATTACTTCAAAGCTCCTTTCCCTGTCATTTTTGGGTAATGGCTCTCCCTGACCCTCTCCTGTCCCTCCTCCAAGGGCTGCAATTTCTGCTCTCCCCTACCCTACCTTGTGCTCTGTACAGTAGCAGAGGTCTCTCTAACCTGGCTGCTGCTCAGCACTGCTGTTTTCCTGGTGTGCATTTTGCAGGCACTCTGTGCTGGGAGGACATTTCCAGCCCGGTGAAGGCAGAGCAAAGCCTATACTGTTAGAAACCTTCTCCTTTTTTCCCCTGTTTTCTCATTCTACAAATGCTGCCTGCCATGGAGTGTCTTGGAGATTTCTACCAACGAAGCACCAGATTAACCTTCCCACTTGCCAACTTGCCATCTCCGTGTAATTTACAGACCATCCCTTCTACACCTCTTACTTTGGCAAATTGAAACCTAATCAAACCAAAATCTGTTTCACCTGTCCTGAAAGGTCAAACACAGCAGAAGCTGTCTTCTCATCCACAGGTTGGTGGACCTGCAATGAGCTGGCAGTGTGCACTTGCAGCCCAGA
>NW_010304160.1:0-12318 GCF_000700745.2 Antrostomus carolinensis
CAATCCAAACCATCCTATGATTCTATGATTCCAACAAACTATATGCTTAGCTGTTCCTAGAATTAAATGCATGTGCAGATATATTGGTAGCAAACTATAGAATGATAATACAGAAGGCAGTATCCTTGTTCAGCTCTGGAACTGATACAAAATTTAGGTAGTGATTTGAATTACTATTTGTAATTAAGATTATAGGTGATTGTTGTTTGATTACTGCTAGTGATGACTTATTTTGAATGTTGTCTATTTATCTTCATTTTAAATTTTGCTTTTTGCATGTTTTCACTAAAATTTCTTACACTTGCTAGTGACTGTAACTCTACAGACATTTGTCTGCTTAAAGTTTCTACATACAAACTCATCTACTGGAAATCTTGCTGAAAGAGAATAGAAGAAGCATTTAAATACAGTGAAATGCAGTTAACTCAGTTTTCCAGCTGAGTGGATATTTCTGGTGGGGTTTTTTTATTGTTGTTTGTTAGGTTTTTTAATTTCAGGAGTTCATATTGCTCATATTGTTCATATTGCATTAAGTAGAGCTGTGTAAGAGAAAAATAATAATGACTGCCCATTCTTCTCCTCAAAAAAAAAAAAAGAAAAAAAAGAGAGAGGTATCACTTTAAACTTATTTTACATTCTCTACCAAACAGAAAGACTATAATATCCCTGCATTTTTAAACCATCTACTAAAATAGACAGGCTAAACTATTTTATGACTTCTCAGAAAAAAGTAGTGAAAATTTTTAAATACAGATAAAATTTTTGCAGGTATCGCAATGCTTTGCAGAAGTAAGATTACTTCACTTTTAACTGTTTACTAAAATGGTGAGCATCTGCTGATAAACTCTGCAGACTTATGTGATACCCAGTCTAGCAACAGCTCATTATATTTAACAGACAAGACAGAATTGCTGCAGAGTAAATGTTAGCAAGAAAACAGAAGAGTTTATGAGGCATATAGATGTGATGTCTGAAGCTGCTCCTTCTACTAATTTATACTGCTACTTAGCTTGTAATGTAATCTGTTGGAGAATAAACAAACACATACATGATCACTCAGAGTGTGGGGTGTCTATAAGTGCTAGTGAGAATTTCTTATGTGAAAAGCTTGAGAGCTAGGGATAAGTTTTCTCATGCATCAGAAATCCAATATTAGACAATAAATTCTCATTTCAGGAAAGCCAAATATATAGCATGTACTTACTGCCTCTCCTGAAATACAAGAATTCACATTTTGGATTCAAGAGAAATGTGCTTTCAGATAAAATTTCATGTCTCATATATCACGTAGTATAACTGTTCTTATCCATTATATACTACACAGCAAATGTGCATTTGCCAAACAACTTAATACATCCTTTTCAAGGCAGGAATAGTCACCAAAATACCATTTTCCCAGTGTACCACCCAGAAGGCAAACATAAGGAACAAGAGGTAATGTGCTAAAGCAGTGATGCTCCTTTTAGACAGTTGTATAATTTTGCAGATACAAATTTCTTAATTTTAACATTAATTGCAGAATAAACTCTGGCCATATTATAGAAAAAAAAAGTATTCTCAAGGTTTTTGCATGGCATTATATGACAAATAATATAATTATTTTGCATTGACAGTTCAGCCTGATGGACTAATATTAAGAAATGTTATATAATTACCCTCTGCTTTCTTGAAGCAGTTACTAAAGCTTGGATCCAAGCATGTATTATAGATGTTAAAATACAAGGCTGGAAAGACAGTATATAATTTTCAGAAAATTATAATGCTTATTTTGAAAGCCACTAAGCTGAAATATTAGATTTTAAAAAAATATTTTCCAATTACAGATCTTAAATGAATAGTAATCAATCTAATGTCATCTTCCCTAAAGTCACTGGACATTTTCACAGTCATGTCCAATGTGTTGACTAAGTTATGAGTTAATATGTTCATTTTGAAACTCATAGTGTTAAACATTTTAGAGTTCATAACCGCCTGTTGATTTATTTATAATATATTCCTCCTTACATAAATAAAATGAAAAAAAAAACCTGAGTGCTTTGATATGAAGGAACACTGGAATGCTTTGCATTTACTTATTGTAAATAAACAATAATGAATGAGCAATAGCATGAAACAAGTCCATAGTGGCCTTACCTGATCCACTAAATGGGGGTAGAGATCATAACAATTGTCAAAAATGTATTTGTAAGTTGAGTCCAGGCAGGCTCTTACACAGTCTTTCACCACAGTACTGGCTCGAGGTGGGCTTTGTAATTCAAGAACCTAATAAAATATTTCACCAATAGTAGAATTTCAAAATTAGATTCAACATTAAAAAAATCCAAGTGTTTCAATGAATGTAGTTCTGTAATACAGGATGAAAAGTGTTGTAATATAATAATGATGAAAATATTTATAACTGTTTTGACTTAAGGTCATCTTAGTTTAAAGATGCATCAAAACATACTTAAGTTAAACAAGTAGACTGTACCACTAAGTTTTATTTGAATGAAATTATTCCTGTGATGAAAGAGGCACACATGCCCAAGGGTTTACATCTTTAGGCTATCCAGTAGACGTGGATAACCTAAATGTTTTTCCATTACTTAGGAAATAATTAAACCATATAATTATGTGCTTTCCTCTGAATAAGAATATCAGCCAAATAGCTCTTCCTTTTTAAAGCAATGGCTTCAGCTTTTTACTCTACTTTATGATACATTAATTTTAACTTCAACTTAATGGATTATTTTAATTCTCTTTATGTAGTGCCTAACACAGTGAAATCACATGCTGTTGCAACAAATGTTGTTTTGTGTTCCTGTATTCTCATCCAATAATATAAATGTGTACCATTCTATTCTAAAAACATTTTAGAACTTGACCACCTATATATCAATATGTGGAGTGACTAAAGCAAGTAGAGTTAACAGAACTATTTCGCTGTTTGACATGTGATACTATGATACTACTGGGAAAACATCACTCTATATGACACATGTTCCTAAGGAGTTCAATTGAGTTTGCTGTATGTGACTTGACTTTGAACTAGTTAAAAGGGTAATTTTTTTGTTTCCTTCAGGAGATGTAAAAATAATTGTTAGAAAATAAGTAGCTGTTTATTTTTCAAACATAACAGCTTATACCACATTGTTAATACAAAGTATGCATAAGATGACTTCAATGATCTTCAGTAAGTTGAGACATTTCATTTAAAACTTAATAAGATGAATTAATTAAAGGTATTAAATAGAGTATGATTTTCCTGGAAAATAAAAGGCAACAGCATTTAGCATTTTTTTAAGAGTAATTGTGCAAATAGAGGTGAATACCTTCATTCGGAAAAAAGTAATGCTGGTGAGCAGGTCCACAGTTGATTTCAGATCTTGGAGTCTTTCAGAATTGCTGGCAGGAAAATTATCCTGGTGAATCAGGAAGAGAGGAATCATGTGAAACTGGAGTTACAGGTAAGATCCTTGAAGAGCTAGGAAAAAAACCTTTAGGAAAACAAAGATGCTTCTTGGAAGGTTTAGAAATATTCACGTGTTACCTGAATTCTGCCTGTGAGGAAGTCAGTGAGGAATATCCCTTTGAAATTAATAGGAAAATATATGCTAATGAAAATATTTATGGGTTCTCCATTGTATATAAATCAGCTGTAGGCATAAATGCAGTGGTAAGCTTAATGAAGAAATCACATATGAAATTTTTGCTATGATCTCTAGGTTAGCAGGAAGGCAGATGGGAAGTAGTTTTATTTAAATGGCTTCATACTAATGAAACATCATACAAATATCTTCATGTTCGAATAACATTCTTCAAAATTAAAAGATCCTAAAATGAAAATATCAGCTGCATGAAGGATATGGTCTTAAAAACTGAGTATGTGCAAGTTCTACTACCTCTAATGCATTCAGATTCTTTTAAATACTTCCTTTCTTCTTCAATTTTAGACAGTAGGCCAGATAAACAGCAAAATCCCCAAGTTGGAGGCTGCCTTTCCTAGAAGCTGAAAGGAGAGCCATAGCTGATGGAGTTCTATATCACTTCTGTATCATCCAGAAGTTTCACGAGCCAGTGGAACGGAAAGGGAGAGGGAGTTCAGAACAATATGATAACTGGCAGGTATTCAGTGCATACTTCTTTCCTGAAAGGCTGGGTTTGGAGCATAGCTCAGTAGAAAGAGCTTCCTTGAGGCAGAAATAAAACTGGAATTCTTATCACGCCAAAAAACGAGGAGTCTTCTCAACATTCCTAGGATCTTAGCATGGAAGTTGTAGCAAAGATGTCAGCCTCTCAGAATAAATACAGCAGTAACCTTAATTTGCACTACATGAGTCAATGAAGTTAATTCACATATAATTAACTTAATCAGGTTATGGATTAATTTAACCAAAGTTATTGAATCCTACCCTTTCTTGAATGTCTGCTCATCCCTTGACCCATTCTTAGCTTTTGGAAAGAAAATAATAACTTTTTTCAAATTGGAAAAATATTGTTAAACTGCTTAAAAACTCTAAGTTTTTGTTCCAAAGGATTTGGGGTCTCACATCAGCACCCAATATTTTCAGCCACAAGAGGCATTAATCTCTAAAACTTCTTTAAGGAAATAAAGAGCACAGGGATATTTCCATGAAAAAACATCTGAGCTTTCCTCTATATAGCATATGTTGCACATACCCTGTATTTAGATAAATCAATCCTCAGAGAATTGTGCAATTGATCCAGCAGTTTTATGAACTTTTCTCTCTGTAAAAAGAAAACAAAAATATGTTGCATAAGAATTTGCAGGTTGCTGTAACTGGTGGGTTTTTTAGAAAGCTACTTTCTGTTCTTAACTTATTTGAAAAATAGATTATTTTCCATTGTTTCATGTAAAAGTGCTGGTCTGAGATATCTGTGTTTCAAGGCCAGGCAGTGAATCTTTTGTCACTTTATTTTCCCTTTCTATCCTATATTATGATTTACCCGGTATGCATCCAACACTGTGCAGCTGTGCAATACATTAATGAGGTGACATACTTTCCTATGCAGTGTTTTTCTTTCTCAATGACTGATGCATTCTTAAATAACTCATAATATCTAGAAATTGAAAAGCATTGCCTGATGTTGCTGACCAAATATGCAATAACAGCATCAGTTCAGCATAAAGTCCAAAGTTTTAAATTATATTAGCAAGGCTTATTGAAACAGATAAGCTTGTTAAATTTTTATATTTGCCTTGTAATTGCTTACATTATTGAAGAAAGCACTTCCCCCTCCCTTTAATCTGTAAGAAACAATGCTCATTTACAGCAGAATTTTGTGCAAAAGTATGGTTGAAAACAGAAATAGGGGCTCTTGTAAGAGTAAACTAAGTAATACTATGCAGTTATAGTTTTCCCTTTCAAATGTGGAGATAAACTTTTTATCTTGATAGATGAAGGTGCAGGGAAAACATCTTGCTGTAAGACACCCAGCTGAGTTATGCCATTCCCAAGTAATACTAATGAGAGTTTCTAATTACCAATCTTCATGTCAGAACACATTCCATAATCCACTGCACAAAATTGTGCAGAAATCCTTGCCAGCCTATGTGAAAGCAGCAGACTTGTGTGAATAGGAAGATCTGATAGTTCTCAGAATGCATAATTGTATCCACACCATTCCTGAAATATGATCGGCACTAATATGAAAATAGAGTTCTTTGTGCACTGTCTCTCATCAGTGGAGCACTAACTTACACCACAAGCCACTAATTTGGCACAACTCCCTTAAGGGATCAATCAAAATGGAACTTTTTTGTCATGTTATAAATCTGTACTGAAATATTCAGTCAGCCAAATCCTTCCCAGCTGTAGCCTGAGGACTTGAATTTGAGATGCTCTTTTTGATGAATGATGTGCAGCTATCCACTAACAAATGCCTTTTGACCCAAGAGAGAAAAAAAACCTAATATTTTGCCTATAAGTCAATCGTTTGAAAAAATGAGCTCCAAATCTCTATTAGTGATGCTCACTACTGTCTTTCTATCCATCTGTTGAACTATGAATTGGATTGGAATTTGCGTCAAAGGTAAACTGGCATTAACATCAGAGAGAGGGCTTTATCTCCATCCAATCTGAGGATAAAAGGAATTCTGATCATTAGAAAAATGGAGGGAAAAAAAGAAAATCCAGAAAAAACATTCTGAATTTCAAAAGCTGGCTCAAACTCAAAAGTCTAATAGAGCTTGAACACTGAAAGAGTAGCATGTTTCAACAAAGATGTAGAGTCATTCCATAATTAACTATTGATTAACTTATAAAAGAAAACCTGAATAAGAACAGAGCAATATTTTGCTGTAATGGTAATACAATAATTAAATATTCAGATTGTGCTTTTGTCTATAAAACTTTTTTACTTCATAGTAATGGAGCAATGTTAATATTCCTCTTCAGAAGCAAACCTTCAGCAGCAGGAGATAAAATTCCAGTTCAAGAACATGCTGTCTCCAAACTAAAGACCCAGCCCTGGGTACATTTGTACATGAGTACTTCCACCAGACTTAACATTTAAAAGAAAGAAATTCGTATTTAGAGTAAATACACATAAAAAAAATTACTGAATGGACCTGACTATAATGACTTAATGAATTTCTTTTTTTTTTTTTTTTTAAACAGACTTACGGCATCCGTTAAGTTTGAAAATACATTAATGTTGGTACTACTTTAGGAGTATTTAGAACTAGCGGTTCTAAAGATGAGGACTAGTATTCTATTAAAAAAGAAAGTCTACTTACCCCAAAATTAGTAGCTGCAAACCGATCTGAGGCAGATACATTAGTTGCTGCTGTAGTATGAGCATAGAAAGCATTTATATTGGCCAACAACGTACTCATAACTGCTGGAACACCAGGGCACATATATTTAGAAGAGAGACAGGAAAAGTGCCTACAATTCAAACAAACTGACAGTTATTAAAGATGGAAAAGATTCTGCTCTTTCACCACAATTTATTTTCAGCTCCAGGGATGTACCTTTCAAGCTACCTCATGGACAATTGTGCAGATACACAAGAAAAATAAAGACACGTTTGATATAATTGCCACTTTTTGCACACTGATATTTTCATATTGAACACAGATTCACATTTGCTTCTTACTCTGTTAATCCTAAATACAATAACATAATTTAACTATCTTAATTGCTATTAAGCAAAACATTCAGTATTAAACACAAACTTAATAACAAACATGAACTCATCATTATAAAAGGCCACAAGAGATCTATAATGTAGTGGAGAAGGATTTAACTGATGCCAGCAAAAAGACTCAAACCAGCATTTTATTGTGGCTTGTATTTTAGGCTACATTATTAATGAAAGGTGAGGTATCGAGCAACTTCTAGGTTCACCTTGATTTGATTTAGGCCATAACTAAAATAATTCCACTTTGATTCAGGCCAGTAAAGTTTAGGTAATAAGTCTGTTAAACCTGAATTGGCTTCATAGTGGGGAACAATAAAAGGTAAACAGGTAATTTTACAACTGCAAAATAGAAAGTCTGTCACTGAGCCCATTTGGGGCTTCAGGAGAGGAAAGGCTTCATCCTTTTGCTGGCTGTAGCAGTAGGAGAAGAAGGAGAAAGAAGGTTGGGTGAGCCTCATACTCCCATCAGGAGTAGTTCAGTTAGGGCTCTTTTAAGGCACTTGTGAAAAGATTTGGCACTGAGCAGTTTCCTTCTGCAGTATCTACATCTGCATAGGTCAGAGTACAAATACAGGGCTTATGCTCACATAATGTTGAATTCTACAGTAAGGAAAGGAAGAGGGGAAAGGAAGAAACTAACGCATAAGGTTGCATTGCAGAATGTGAGTACAACTAGTGTCCAGGCTGAACATCATCTCCCTCAGGATCTAGGCATTTCAACATTTAGAGCTTCTAACTGGAAGCATTTTTTTGAATGGAGTTCCAGCTCGTATTCAACAGAATCTTGAAAGTAAGAATCTGGGCTGAGTGCTGATCACAGACAAAATAACAGTGTGAAGTAGTTTTCTGTTTCGTTTTTAATATTTTTGACTCCCTGACTTGCTAGTAAACTTTCTGTTTCGCTTTTCTTAAAGAAACTGAAGACCATTAGTGCTCACAGTATCTCAGGCAAGCACATGTAAGAAAACTCCAGCACTGACTTCTACCCAGGTCTGAGTGTATTAAATCAGCTCTGATTTTTAAGAAGTCTGCTTCATGGGCAACGAGAATTTATTAGGTGAAGTTTTAACACTGCTGAATCAGTGAGAACATTGGCATATTATGTCACAGCAACTATTGCTAAGTCTCACATATTTTAGAGTAATATTGCATTAAGATAGTCACATGTTTAAAACTAGGCCTGCTTGCTTCAACTTTCTTACTATGCAGTTTCCTATCCAACACTCAGTGCCTGTGATTCTTCCAATTTTTCTGCTAGCATGAATTGCCAAAGAAAGAAGGCTAATTAACGTGCTGTACTCAGTAAGCAAATGCTGTCAATGGAAACTACTTTAATGGGTGATTTGTGTGCTTTTTTCAATACAGTCACATTAATTGAAGACTAGCAGGAGAAAAAGATGGCATAGTTAATGCCCATTAACCTGCTGGAATGAGAACCATGTCACTGATTTAGAAGCATTAGGTTCTACCTGTGGTAACTCTTGCCAGTAAGAAGTGAAATTCTTAATAGACCTTTTATTGCACTTGATTCCACAGCACAGTAAATTCAGGATGCTGATGTTATGTATCATTTCAGTGTCTAGTGGAACACTGTTTCAGTATGTGCTCTGCATTTTGCCTTCTAATTAGAAATAAATTATGGTGAAAGATAAACGAGAAGAAGAAAATTATTTTTTCTTGGTGGTGAAGTGGCTTCATATATGTAAAGTAAATAAACGGTTCCTTCAAGACATTGAATTTGCAGCATAAATCACCATCCATCACTACAGTCATCAAAATAAAGGCTGGATGGATCACTGAGCTGTTCTGTTTTTGTTAACCTGTTTTCTGCCATATCTGTTTTCTTTTCTATTCTCTTATATATAGGTGCTTTGACTTCTGAGTATGTACATATAATTTAAGTAGCTAACAGTGTCTATTTGGCTGCTACCGATCATACACACACAAAAAATCTCTTATGACTGATATGAGAAGGGCTGTAATTGTCTTTCATTTATTTTCCCAACACAGACTCCGTAAGGAGTGGAGGAATATAATAATAATAAGTAACAAGAGTGGATTATGGAATCTATACAGTCAAGACTTTTCAAAGAGCTGCAGTTACTGCAACACAAACAGGTTTTTCGTTGTATTTTGGTTTTGGGTCAATAGTTGATTTTCTTTTCACATGAATTCTACATCTGGTAACTTAAAAGCAGATTTCCTTGCTTAGGAACTGGGCAGTTGGAATCTGTACCTTGAGAGTAAGACACCCCTTCTAAGTGAGCATCCTTTAGGGAAGAATTGTCAGTATTTAGTCTATGAAAACATGGATGTCTCTGCCTCCAATAACAGGTATAATCACACTTGAATTCATACTCTTTGTAGTTTAATAAAAAAGGTCTCACTGGGGGCAATGATTAAGGCAGATAAGTAACAATCTACGTGATATCTTTTGGGTTGATATCCACATTCCAGTAAGTCTTTGGTGATGCACAGGCAATCTCCTTCTGATCTAGAATCAAACACTCACTCACACATGGCACGCTTTAAATTGCTGAAAATGCAGAACTTCTTTGCTGACGCTGGTTGAGAGAGGAAAAGAGCTTGAGCTTTATGTTTCAGAACTTCTGGTTGGTCACCTATTGGACCGATTTTATGTGAAGCAGGCAGGCACAGAAACAATACATTGATCTAAATTCTTGTTTATCCTTGCTGAACTGCCACAATTGTGGTTGATGAGTATACTCAGTGTATTTGGAAGACCAAGGCATTAAGGCTATCCTTTTGAAATATTATTTCTCTGCTCTAAAGGAACAAATACAGATAAATATTAATTTGAGAGCCAGAAACAAATCATTAGGGTCTACTAAGATGATCATGATGACAAAGCCACCAACATGAACCTGAAATGATAGACAAGTGGAGTTGATTATTCCTGTAGCAGGAACAGGATGCCAAATTGTTCTAGAAAGTTGTAGTTTAGGGAGGCTTAATTAGATTTAGGTTGTGTTAAAAAATGCAGAATTGCATATGTTCCTACTCCAGCATATGCTGCCCACCCATACCTAAAAGGGTCAAGACTGCCTATAATTAAGTGGCATTGAACCTTTATATAACAGGTAATTTTACAACTGCAAAAAATATTAATTTAAAAAATTACATTTACACAAAAAGAGCACCTCATTAGCAGCATCCTAAAACTCACCTGAGCTTCATAGAGTGCATAAAAAGCATGTGTATGCTCTCTGGGGTCCGGATAGTGGGCTATGAAAGTATAGTCAGTTTTGCATTTACAAATGCAAACATCTTAATTTACAATGTCACCATGAGATGTGCAATAGAAATATTCGGCAACTAGATTCTCAACTATTAAATGTTTACACAATATTCCTTTGGGGCAAGTGGTTACATTCAAATTGTCTCTCTGCTGTATGGTAGAAAATGGCTTTTCTTTTAGTAGGAGCACATTGTTACCAAATGGAATCTGTTTTCCAAAACAAGAATCAATCATTTTCTCCCAGCCATTAAAGTTGTTCCAGGAGAAAAAGGTGCTCTTAAACACAAATAAAACCAACAGATAATAGTCCAAAAGAAAATTCCCTGTGACAGACCTAGTGTCGTCACTACTCTTCTCCTCAAAGTCTGGATGGTCTTACTGAGAGACATTTCTACAGATGAATCAGCAAAATAATATATATTCTTCTTCAAGTATTATTTGAGATTACATGAGTTATTGATTTTATTCCTAACTTAAACAGTATGCAGCCTACCCCTCAAATAGGGATTGCTCATTATCAACATGCAACATTTTAAAATGTAGAGGGACATGGGTATGGGGGCAATGAAATCTTAGATTTTATTTCCTGTGTAAATTACCTGTGACTACCAATATTGAATTCACTTTCTTATTACACCTGCCTTCAAATGCCTGGTTTGCAGTCAACAACAGCAGGGAAATTTGGTGGAAAAGGTACAGAAGAAAGCAAGAACAATAAAAGGACAAGCCAAGCAGGTCACTTAACTTAAAATGGATTAGTTAGAAATTTTGAATAAGGATTCCTGCAGTACTTGTCCAGGTCCATGTCAGAAGTTCAGACTGAATTTACTTCATTTTCATGAATATCTGTATGTTATGTTATTTACTGATATAAAAATAAAGTATCTTCTTTATATGAAAATATAATCTGTCCATTTCTGACACTGTTAAATGAGAAATATTTTTAAATATTCACATGTCAATTATATTGTTATTTTTGCAATGCTGACTTTTGCTACATTTTATTTTCCAGAAGCAGTTTCAAACTTTCTCTGGAAAATTTCAGAGTGCTGGCATTCATTGGGAGATGAAGAAAAAAACTTGAAAAATAATTTTTCAGTTGAGGTTATCCATCAAAAATATAGGCATGTTGTACTGAGATAATCAACTACTCATGTTACAGTTAAGAGGAAACACTAATGCTAAATCAGTCCTGCTTTATTTCCTAAGCAAAACAGTAATAAGAGCCCTCCCTTGGCATTAATAGCACTTGAGAATTCATGTCATATAAAACTTTGAATTCATTTTGATACATACAACAGGAAAAACTATCATTTTACAGATTTTGGCAAAAATGGCATACCAATTTAAATCAAGTTATAAAACTATAATACTGTGCTAGTTAATAAGTAACTTAATGTAATCAAGACGTAAAGACATAGTTAGCTAAAGAGAAGCTAAACATGAAAACACAAATATTCATGGAACTCAACGCATGAGTTCCTCCATATGTAGTATAGATATACAATACCACAGGGGAACTGTCAAGCTTAATTAATTCTTCTGTGCAATGTTGTTAAAGGTCCTTGGAGGAAGAGCATTAAAGATGTGTATATTACAAATACATCCTCTATCTTTCTATTACATGTACAGTACAATAATTCACAATGAGCTACATAAAGTGAAAGACATGTTCATTGGAATAGTAGATGGTATCTGTGATAAAAAGAGAACTTCACATGTTTATGTGACTTCACATTTACTATAAGATAATTTTTTTAGAATGTACTATAAAGAGATGGAGTGAGATAGTTTAACTCAGCTGGCAGCCAAAAAAGACAGCCACTCACAGCACTCCTCCACCTGCCCCCTTCCCCTCCACCCTCCACTTTTACCCCTCCAACTGGGGAGAGAATTGGAGGGGTAAAAGTAAG
>NW_010304161.1:0-11032 GCF_000700745.2 Antrostomus carolinensis
TCAGATCTCAGGTCTCCAGATCTACACTCAGTTATCATTCTTACCACAGGCTTCCTGTGAGGAATGAGCAACATATTTTCAACCTTAGTACTATTTTCAACTTCTCACAGGTGGAAAGAGTTTTCATCATCCTTGTCTATTACAAGCGTAAACTCTGCAGGTTTTGATCCCTTTTGGACTGTTTGGGGCATTGACGGCACTGGCAAGGGCTGCATGGGAAGGCTAAAACTGTCAGGCCGGATTTCAAAGGGTCAGACTGCATAACAGATGTTGCCTTCCCCTCAGTTAGAGATATCTGCTCAAATTATTAAACCACCACAGCTTTCAGTCCTGAATTTTGTGTGGATTAATGACCACTGAATAGCATGGCAGTTTAGGAACTGATTCAAAAGCAGATCAGATTTTGCTTTAAGAGGGGTGGTAGTGTGGGTGTGGACAGGGAAGAGGGAATGAGCACAAATAGGTAGAGAAATTTTAGCCAACTAATTTTAAATTGCCACGGAAGGTCTGTGACAGATTTTAGCTATTATGCCAAGCCAAGGAACAAATAACAATTAGACTACTTAATCTTGTGGGATAAATCTGCAAAAATACCTGTAAGCACTTAAAGGTGCCAGTGATCTAGGTTCTTAGAATTAAGTTTTTGCAGAAGGCAAAGGCATAACTGAGCACTTGTAGATATCCACATACCAACCTTAACCTGTTTGGATACCAGCAATGGTAGGGCAGTGCGGGTAGGAAGTTCACTTCTCCTGAAGTGCCACAGCATTTACTCAGCTACTTGGGACCTGATGACTGTTGTGCTTGCTGACCTGACCCCTGAGTAGCTACAACTACATTTGTCGAGTATAGGATATGTTTTATGGGACCTGCAGCTGTATAATTCACTGAAATGTAGACATCACCCATATTTGAGGATCTTCACCTAATATAGAACAAATTTCAGGGGTCCAAATACATCAATCCCAATTTTCTTGTAATGGACACGAAGTCCATGTACTGGATTGGGATCTTGGATGCATTTCCTCTGCTCTGGCAAGAGAAGAGAAACATCCTTCTGCTGTATCACTAAATGAAATATCATCTGACAGTTTTTACACAAGAGGAGTCAGAAAGCAGTTTTCTCAACCTTTCAGAGAGTTTCTTCTGTGTGTATTAATTGGTTTTATTTAGAAGCGCAATAGTGAGCCCTACAGCTGGGAGTTCCTTCATGTGGCACTCGGATGTAGAGCTAGGGCAAGGAACTTAACCTCTCCTTGGTTTAGTTTGTAAACCAAACAACACTATTTTAAGTACTTTTCAAGGATATTAGATAAAATTAATTAGTTTAGTATTTGTACTGCAATAAAGGTCTATGTAACTGGAAAGTCTTATAAGAATCTCGATCTTTTTTAGTTTTATTTTGTGTTGATTTGACTTTGAAGGGTTAGTTTTGATACTCGGTATTGTGTTTGAAATGTACTATTGTTTCGTTTATGTAAATAAGAGCTGATTTTTCAAGCTACTGTGATGAGTCTATTTAGTCTCTGTGTATACCAATGCCCTCTACTGGTTTGAAACACAATTCTCAGCAGAGGGTATTGCTGTTCTTTATTGAGGAAACTGTAATATTTAATGTATTTTTTTTTTCCTCTGAGAGTGTAGGATTTTGGTTGCATATCCAGGCTCTCTGTGATCTGCAAGTAGCTGCACCATGGGCAAGCTGACATCTACACGTGTAATACTGTGCCAGCTTTTTGGTTACCTTCTGCATGTTTTTGTTTCACCGCGTTTGCTGTTCTTGCCATGAATGACAGGCTGATAGGTAGCTGTCTTCAGAGGGAAGAAGACACTCACCTGAAACTCCTTCAGTACAAAGCTGCTGGGTAGATGTTCTGTCAACACAACGGCCACCTCTCTGCTCTTCAGCCTGGTCCAGGGCCTACCTTAGAAGGCGAAGGGCAGTTGCGTTGACAGGCTGTGGTTTAAATAACCCTTGAGGCACAGGAGCCGCAGAGGTAATGAAGTGCCTTGAGGAAAAAAGTCTTTAACTATCAAGGGATGGATCCACTCCCTCCCTGCCACAAACCAGAGGTCACGTGGCTGAGGAATGTGTATCCAAAGATAATGCTACCTTCAGAGAACTCTACTTACAGGTAAGTAACTCTTCTTTAAAGGAGGTATCTTTGTGTGGCAGACTGTTTATGGGAGCAATTTGAATTGAACTTTAAATGAAAAAGGCATATCTCTGTAAGTGGTAATAATTTTAGTCATCTCGCTGTGGCTAGGGGTTGTGGAATTCATTAGCACAGATTAACATATAAAGTGGGTGAGATATCTAATAGCAAACGTAGAGGTTTAGGGACCTTAATTCATCACTGAATGAACAGCGTGTACAGTATTAGGGACTATGAAATTTTTAATTTACACAAAGTGTCCAAGAATATAGGGAATAAATTTAAACCCAAAACAGATAATGGAGCTGTGCCCTGCCTAGCTGGCAAGTTGAATTGTTTTTACACTGAGTGAAGAAAGCTAATTATCCCAAGCACAAGGAGACTGCTAAAAATAATAAGATTATAAAGAATAATTTGCTGATATAATTACAACAAAATTGGGTACACACAATCGTCAGATACATGTATTGCTTGACCTGGGCGAGAAAGTGAAATAAATCCTTCCTCTATAGCCTTCGTAAATTTGTTTTTATCATCTCCAAGTGGTGTTTGCACAGGCAGCACAATTTGCATGTGTAATGTGGCTGTACAAATTGACAACAAGTAAATTATTCAAGGAAATAGGCTGGTCGTGGGTCTGAACTATCTCGCAAAGCCTATTCATTTTGAAGAATCACTGAGACGTGAAGCTCATACATCAACCATTTTCTGACAATCCTCAGACTTATTGTCTCCTAAAATGTCATTATGGCTATTATTTATGAAGCTAATTCATTTATTAATATATATTTAACTCTGACTTGTCATGCACCTTAGCAGGCATTCTGTGCACTGCATATTTTTGAATAGATGAAAGAGTTTTGCATGCTTTAATGATTACTGTAAGCTGCTATAGATTTATAGAATGCAGTTTTATTATCTGTTTGCATTAATACCTTTTTGTAACTTTTTTTTTTCCCCTTAAGGCCATCAAATATAAATGGCAAATGACATCTCCAAAAAGATTGTATAAAAAGAGATTTTCTCAGAGTTTGTTGGATTTTAGAACAAAATGAGGTAGCTAACTGCTAAGGCCTGCTTCATTTTTAGGAGTATATGTTGATTTTTTGAGTATTTGGCTAAAAACATGGGATGAAATGTATAAATTTAGATGTTTATTATACTCTTCTCTTTGAGGACAAGTGGCCATCTTTTGCTTGTACCAACAGGAGGAGTACAGTTTAGAAGGGGGAAATGTAGCAGATGGAAAATAGATCTATCCTGCTATAGTCTACATAGAATACAGATAATTTCCCTCATATAGAGCAGTCCTTAGGAAATGAACAGCACAGAGAGTATGGATAATGAGGTTGCCTATGCTTCATGGATTTTTTCATCTTGATTCAGTTATCTTTAGGGCATATTAAAAGACATAGGGATCGCAGTAACCCTTCTCTGACATCTGCAGAGTGTCAGGAAATTAAAAATTGCAATCTGCTATGAGAAACATATTTGGGGTAGTTCTAAATTTTATTACACACACAGAATTGAGATTAAACTTGTAATTATAATAACAAATTGGTTAATTTAAATGCATAGTTATTATGACTGGATGATCAATTTGACTATTTGCAAGGGCCCATGATCACAATTTGAAGCTACTAGCCAGTAGCCTAAGAACTGATTTGGAAGTTATGAGCTCCTGTTTGTAATATTCATACCACCCACAGATATGGTAGGTCATTTGGTCTTGCTTACTCAGTGTTCCCATCTACAGGATGGGGATAAAAAGTTTGACTTGTCTCCTGGTGGCACAAAGGAATAACCCGTTAAGGTAAAGGAACTTTCTGGTCAAAGTTGTTCTTTAGTTTTAAAATTAGGAATTCTCTTATTTTTCACCACCTCCTAGGATGTGCTATGTAGTAAAAGCCATGTGATTATGTTATGCTGTGCAATGGACAGTCTATGAATAAGGAGGTATTTCATATTGTGTCTTTACCTTAAAATCTTGCAGAGCTACATTCTTCACTGTCAAAGCTATTTCACCTTAAGCAGAAGGGAACACAAAGTCTTCAGTATTCAGAAGTCTTTGAAAAACAGAATTACCAACTCCTTAGATGGCATGAAAGTCTTCTGAAGCTAATGTCATCATGGTAAATACTACAGATAGTCTATATTGGAAAACTCACTTATTACTTTGAATCCTTCAACTGTTTTAGAATGTTAATAAGAACACGAAAAGGTATATAGGACCAAACTCACGTGACAGAAATAAAGCCACTGTGAGAAACCAACTCAGTCTGGACAAGAGCAAGGAAATGAGACATGGTTCTGAGTATGTGTGGTGAATAACTAAGGCTTTTTTGTGTCTGAAAGTCAGTAGGAATAATAACATTCTGTGCTTTGGAAATAGAAGCTTATGTTTCCACAAGTGTGCTGTCACTTTTCTTACTTGCAGTTTCAGGTGCCTGCTTTGAGACTTCTTAGAAGGTAAGCCCAGACTCCCAGAATTTTTAATTTTTTTTTTAACTGAGCCCAGTAGAGTGATGTAAATTTGCCCTATGGCAACTCAGAATGTTTTTAAATTGATGAAATGTATTATTGAACTTGTGCAGCTTAAATTTAAATATCTTTTGCCACTTGAAAAACTTTACGGTATAAACATTGGTTGGTCTTTTGACTGAAGAAAAAATTGTGTTTGTAGTCAGACTTTTTCTGAAGAAATTTTTTTTTCAGTCAGACTTTCAGTCATTAAGTAACCGACATGATCATAATTTTTTAACTTGCTGTCCAGTTTCAACTGAGAGAATTAGATACACAAACTCCTTGCAGGTTTGTTGACTATAGCCAGCTAAAGATAGAGACTGAAATTAATGCTACCACTGAATTAAAGTGAAAGACTGATTTCTAGCATATTTTGTGTTAGTTTATAATTAATAAGAGTATTCAGCTAATTTCAAAATGACATGTTAAAGAAGAAAATTCATTGAGCATTTCCTTGTTATATCTGAACATGTTTAGAGACTTCCCAGCTACAGTTTTCACAAATAAAACAGAATTTGAAGAAGAGATTGACTGAATTATTTAAAATGAGCACTTCCTTTCCTCAACCAACAAGAGATTACAGACTCCTGCAAAGATCCTGTATGCCATATCGAGCTCTAGTTCATGCCATTGCTGTGTACAGTAGCGGAGCTACTTTTTCCTCTTCTGGAGATCAAAATTGCACCTGGTACATAAGATATTCACTCATCTTTATTCAGTAACCTGTAAAATTCTGAGTGTAGAGAGGGTGCAAATCTGCTTGATAGTTCTGGACAAAATTTTTCAGCTGTGATTTTCTGAGTGGCTCAGCCGTATAGCTGCAGAATGATGTGCGAGGAAAGTGCCCCATCAGACTGCCTGTGCAGCTCTTGCTGCTGCTCCTGATGACACTAATCCATATTCCACTTCTAAGTTGGCTGCTTCTCAGGGAAATGTTGCTACTTCAACATCTTTCGCTGCTGATCCTGCTTTACATTTTTTGAACAACCCAGGAATTCTCACATCCTCCTTTATAACCAAGGAAAGTAAACACAATTTATTGTTTCATAAAACAAAATTTGTGAACCATAAAATCATTATATATTCTAGATGTAATGCCTTGTGCTGTGTTTAAGAGTGTTAGTATATCATGTGGTAGTCTTTGTTGGGCTACCATGGTATCAGGCCATTTGGATAGCCTAAAAAATGACCAGCCTGACATTCTTCCAATGTGTTGGGTCTCTGTAGCTACAATAGTCAACTCATTTTACTGTAGGTGTAATGTCAGCAATATGCCAGGTGATACCCAGAGGACTGCCTGTAGCTACCTGCCTGATAATCCCTTGAAAGCTAAAATCAGAAAGGATGTAATATGAGCAGCTTCTAGATGCTACAGTTGCTGTAACCAGCCTGCCTTCCTGTACCTCAAAATTACTTCCCTTTTAACTATACCAAATGCACATTTTAGAGAAGAAGGTTTGAACTCTTTTATAAGAAAAACAAACCAAACCAAACCCAGGCTTATTCATTGTGTAGCACCCTTCATTCTGATGACAATCAAGCATTGTCATCTGTTAAGCAGCTAAAGGATGCTAACCATCAAGATACCATGGAATTAATAATAAGAGCTGAGTTGTAAACCCCAGTGCTTAATCCTGATCAAATTCCAAGTTAAGTGATTATATTTGCCCCCTAGACAGATAACCATTTCTTCACTTTTGTTTTAAACATTTACACAGTATTTCCAAATGCTGATGGTTTCAGAAATAATGGTTGCCTATCAGCAGTGGAAGTTGACATGCCATATTGTTAATTATATTTGCAAAGCACGTTGGGATTCTTTGGGATAGCATGTTCTGTGCATAAGGTAAGGTAATTGGTGTGTATATTTTGGGGGATGAAAGAGTCTCCTGAACACACATTGTTAAGTGGGTGCTATTTAATTTTTAAATAATATCTTAAATGGCCTTTGATTAGAAATAAACACTTCAGGATGAATTATTTGTTTAAATAAAAGAGGAATTAAAGGTTGTAAATCAACAAGCATTCTGGAAAATGTTTCTTCTTAATTCTACACAGAGAATGTCAGGCAGATCATAATGATTTAGCACATTTTAACCATAGTTGTATTGTATGTCATTATTTTTCAACAGTAATTTTCCAAAAGCTTTGGGTTTGGAATGTTGTTTAAAAATTAGGTGTGATACTTACAATACACAGAATCCTATTATTTTCTCATTAAAAGTTGTCTTGCCTATTTGCAGTTTACACAGAGGTGGTTTCCAAGAGAAGGGTGTAGTTTAAGAGATGGAGACATAATCTATATCAACCCTTATCTCTTAACAGCCAATTATTTGTATTGTAAGTACCCAGTGTATTTTCTTCATCCTTCGTTTCTTGAAAACTGCACAGCCTTGGTCTGTTTCTTTTTTTTGCTGAGGAAATGAATGTTTTGATAAGGGACCAATTAAATCAGTGCTGAGTACTCTGAATTCTAAATTTAGTGTTCCCACTAAATTCTCAGTATATCTAGTTACATATATTTCAAAGTGTCAGAAAGCCCCAATCACATATTTTCTACATATTAAACTGTGTGTGCACAGCAGAAGTCTATCTGATGTGGATTTCTGTGTGTTTGTTTGGGGTTTTTTTAAAAGTTTGCACCTTTCTTGCTGCCCACTGTTTTATTATGGATAGATATCAGTGAGATTGAGTCTTCTATTTTGGTGTATGAATCAAAACCAGTCTGGTTTGTATCAGGCCCTTGATGAAACTCAGAAATAATAAAACTGGTTGGCCTGTCCATTTAGGGTCCTAAATTGAATCCAGTACTGTTAATCAAGAATCCCAAAGAATGGATGCCTCTTTTGAGTTGCAGGCAGTGCTTGGCAAATTAAGTTTTGTTTCCTTGAGTGCTCTGGGCTTCTATGTTAACTGGCTGCTGCATTTTGCAGATGGTTGGATCAGCGGCAAGATCTATGCAGTTGTGCCTAATTGGCAGACAGGTGTGTAATTTTTGTGTTTGTGAATTAATCATCACCAAGAAATAGATTTTAACAGCAATGGGAAAGGAAGGACTCAAGTAGAAGGTTCAGCTTGCTGCTCACACTTTTTTTTTCCTACACATCCAGTTTCAAATTCTGTTTCATATTGGAAAGCTCGATTGCCTCTCCTATGGTCCTTTCATGCTCTCAAATTACCAACTTCTTAATAGTAAAAAATCCTTAAAATATTTAGTTTTTATGAAAATGTAGAGTAATGTCTTAGAATAACAGAAACATGCAGTAAATGAGTTGTGAAGTAGCAGGAGAGGGATGAAAGTGTTGCTGAGACAGTGAACTCCCATATAACTTGTTATGTTGAGTAGAAACAGGTTTCTGCTTTAAATGTGAAACAATCTGACTTTCCCCAAAACTCAAATGAGGTTATAAAAGTAATTTTACTTCTTTTGTTTTCATTATCTTTAAATTCTTTAAATTGTTCCAGTTTGAAACTCTGATGAGGAAAGCAAGTCAAAAGCACTAATTGCCAGGGCCTGGGATTTTTGTGTAACAACATGGTATGTGACAAAAATACAGCAGCCCTCTCAGTGAGTATGCACTTAAAACTATTTGTATCTCTGAAGTGCTCTGCAAGACATAAGTTCTCTCTCCCTTTAAGGTAGTGTCATAGTGCACTTGACATTGGCTGTGTCTTAAAAGACAAAATTCAAAAGCCAAATTAATTTTGGAAAAGGATTTGGATGCCTGAGGATTAATTACTAAATTTTATTTTAAGGTTCAGTCCTTAAGAATGGCCTGTATAATAAATATGATACTTCATAAGGTTTGCAGAATATTAACACATATTTAGCCCATGATGGGCCAAAAATTTGATCAGTGGTAAGAACTCAGAACAGAAAAATGTTTTGCCTTTGCAGCAGGGGTGTTTATACTGGTAGTTATTTGTGTGAGCACTCTATAGATATTTGGTATTTAAAATGGGAAAAATATAAACAAGAAGGAATGGTAGAGAAAAAAACCATTACCTGTGCAAAAGCTCATGCATTGGAATGAAAAGAATTATCCACAGCAGTCACTTTTGGAAGCCCTATATGCTATATTTTATCTTCCTGAAAGTTACAAATAAACTTGAGATTCAAATTTTAAAAAAACATGCTAGGACCAAGGTGGATTAAGGAGAAATTATATATTTAACAGTCATCTTTACTGAATAATCCACTCCCCTTTAGCATGTATTTGGTTTCCACTAATTCACATAGGAAATGTCTGGAGATGGTTGCCAAACTCAATCCTGCCCCATATGTTATTATTGCAGGACTGTACTATTTGGTATACTAATCTCAATAATATGTATGTATATATTTTCTTAAACTTCCAGAGTCATGTTTCTAAGCATTTGAAGCATAGATCCTATAGGATTATCTAAATCTGACATTTATCTGGGTAAAAGCTAACACATAAATTGTCATAGCTAATCACATGTTTTTTATACTTTCACTTGGAAAAGAAAGAGTACTGGAAGTGACACAGTAACAAATAATACATAATCTGTACACGTGAAGTAATCTTTACTGCTTTGTTACTTCTTAAATATGCAACATGCACCGCTCACAAGTACAGCTTGTTATCTTTGTGCTTGAGAATCATGATATTTATTTTAAGTAGCATAATAAGTAAATCATCACTGAAAATTTGGCTTGGGAGAAATTACCTGTTTAAGATTCCCAGGCATGCTGTTATTTTTTTAGTCATGTGATTTTAAAGTAGCAATGTGTGGTAAAACTGTCTCCTTAGTCACACACAATATGGAAAGTTAACAGTTATTCTGCTATGCTAAATATACTAAATGATAATTTGCTTTTTTTATTATTTTTTTAAAAAATATAATAATGATATTACATGAGAGATCTAAACACCAAAAATCTTATTTCATACACCTTCATAAAATCGAAAGTCTGGAAGGAACTTCAGGGGTTCGTGTAGTTCATCTTCCCTGACCCAAAGGCAGCTTTACCTATGTCATCTTCACCTTACTCTATCTCACTGTTCTTAGCAGTCAAAAGCTTTCCCTAAATACTTAAGGACAATAATCTGAACTGAGAGTTGAACCTATTCTCCCCTCTACCCAAATTTGAACCGTAAAGCGCTCTCTAACTTTCCTGTTGCTGAGACAGAGTCCAAACACAAGCCTATTAGGAAATATGTTTGCTTCTTTTACTAATATAAAAGTCAGATTCTGACATGAAACACCCCATGCAAATTTTGACTGGTAAAAAATAAAAACCATAAACAGAGGTGATAAATATCAAGGTCTATTTCTTCCCCTATTTCTGTGCAATGTACAAGAGGCTATAGAATAATAAAATGGAGCATGATGTCAGGCACAGTTCAGTAGGTATTCTGGTCAAATATTGTTCAAGTGTTGCAAGATAATCTGTCTTCCTAAACGAGTGTTAAAATAACCCTTACCTTGCTTGTGCCTAGAGAAGCCCAACTACATGTGCTATTAGTGTATAGCTATCATAGAAATAAATTAGACAGTCTGCATTTTCAGGTTAATCTTCAATTTCATAATTGAATCAGTAATTACTATAAGTTAATATAATTAGGTGCTAACACTTAACTGAGAATTATTTATTCAGGAATCTTCATTATTGTAACATTTTTTTATAGCTGCAAATCATTCTGAGTAATATACTGCATCAAATAAGCTTAACCAGAAATTGAATGGACATTACTTGACATCTTGCAGTTTAAGATTTTTAAGCTACTTTTTATCACTAAGTTTCTTGCTGAAAGAAGAGAAAAAACAGATTTTTTTGGCAATCTTTCTAATTCTGCCCGTAGCTGAAGTGCCACCTGAGCATTTCAAAGGGCTCAGACAAATTATATTGGAAAGACTCCTAGTATTTCCAGTGGTTGTTGATGAAGGTCTCAAGAGGAGACTTTACCTCTAAGTCTCTCTCAGAATAAGTGACTAAAAGAAATGAATAGCAATCCCTGATCAGTATCTGGTGATTGCATGTGTGCTTGTACCTTTAGCCTCATAGCCAAACATGAATTCATAATGTGGTTTGTTGGGTTGGTTTTTTTTTTCAGAAAAAATGAAATTTTATACCATAGTACGTAGGTGCTGTGACTAATATACCTGAAAACACAGTGATGCAGTTTAAAACTTGTTTCAATGATCAGTGAGGTTTTCATCTCTCTTCCCTGGATTAAATGAATCCCTGCCAATAATTTACTGAAGACACACAAGTTAGTCTCTGTGGCTTTGACTCTGTTATCCATGCCTGAGTATAGGCTGACTTTTTCTATACCATATGGTTTGAACAAGTTGCATTAACCTCATGAAGTTCAACAAGGCCAAAT
>NW_010304162.1:0-921 GCF_000700745.2 Antrostomus carolinensis
CCCAAGTCCTTCTCTTCGGAGCTTAATGATGAAATGTATGATGAAAGAAAAAAAAATCTACTGGACAAAAAATTAAACAAACTGAAAACCATGAGTTGGTGTCCTAAGTAGATGCTAAGTAATATTCCAATGATGAGAAACGCCACTAACCCACTAGCAATCTGAAAAACTACAAATGATGGACAAACTCGAGGGTGTCACAACTCATGTCAGTCCAAACAATGACACGGAACACGGAGCACAAAAAAGAACTGGATCCAAACACCATACTGACTAAGCATGGAAAAAATACTGATCAAAAATCTAAACCTTTTTGAAATGACAGCCCTGTCAGAAGCCCATCAATACCTCATAACTGCAAGCATAGACCTGCAAGAGAAATAAAATTCTAAATAGGATTCAGACAACTGAAATGTGTGAGTATTCCACAGAGCCAGTAAGAACTAGTCTTTGGGAGGTGGTAGAAGGTTCTGTGAACAAAGGAAAGCACAAAAGTGTGCTTTACATCTGTCTGTGTGGAAATTATTTCAGTCCATATCTACTAAAACTGATTTTAAACAGCAACTCTGCATTTACTTAATATTACCGTTCTTGTACATGGTAATTATCGAGGCAAGCAGCATGGAGAGCTTTTGAAGAGGAGACCTCAAGCAGAAGGGTTGTGTGTACATAATGCTAGACAGATTTACACGAACTACTAGTGGAGGACAAGTCCCCACTGCTTATCACAGGGAAAATGTAGGTCCTCTCCAGAAGGCAACAGGAGACCTGGTCACCCAGGACACTGAGAAGGCTGAGGTGCTCAATGACTTTTTTGCCTCAGTCTTCACCAGCAAGGGCTCGTGCCACGCTGTCCAAGTCCTAGAAAGCAGAGGAAGGGTCCAGGAAACTGCAAAGCCACCCACTGTAGGAGAAGATCAG
>NW_010304163.1:0-3454 GCF_000700745.2 Antrostomus carolinensis
GGAAGGGGTTGCCCAGGGCAGTGGTGGAGTGAGAGGACAAGAGGATGTGGCCTCAAGTTGTATCAATCTAAGTGCAGGCTTATGCTTGGGTCACTTAAGAGCCGATGTTGGTACTGGGGTAGCAGGAGGATGGTAGAGGATGACAGTGGGGACAGAGGAGGGGCAGTGACACCACCTTTGTTTTTAGCCTACGTGGAGATTACAGCAGAAATCAGCCCATGTGTACGTCGGGTGGGTGAAATTTAGGGTTATTTCTGTTGCTGTTTCTAGAGGAAGCTGCTTTCAGGTGCAATTTGCACCTTTCAGTGACTTTGTCTTCTGTTTAATAAGAATTTGGTGATCAGGAGACTACACTTTTGGTTGAGCCCATTCCGTGGGGCTTTGTTTCCTCACAACTTGAAAGACAATGATATCTCACTCAATAATTGGGACAGTTGTGATTCAGCAGTGGCATTTCAAAATAACCCCAACTGGAGGGGTAGCTGGGATTTGCTTTCACCTCCATTTCATGAGCATTTCGACTAGAATAGCCTCTTGGAGATCCCACTGCGTGTCCTCAATTGATAAGCAGCTCTTCTCTGTTGATGAGAGTTGTCGTAGGCAGGTCTGGGTTGTTTAGGAGGAGAGGGAATTCCTTATTCACCATTATTATTAGAGCTCCTGCTGATTCAATCTATTTATTCTCTTCTGTCACTTTATTTTTGTGTTATTTTGTTTTTTCCCATATTTGTGTCATTTAATTTCACGTCAGGGAGGTTGGAACTGGATGATCATTAAGGTCCCTTCCAACTCAAACCATTCTATGATTCTAGAATTTATTTGCTTTAACTAAATAGAAATTGGCTATACTTAAAATATTTTAAAATATTTATCAAACAGCTTTAATCCCAAGATATTTAGCATTTCCTAAAGCATAATAAATCCATAATGTGGAGTGACTATCCATTGCATTTATCTGCAGTACAGTTGTAGGATTTAGGGAGCCCCAGGAGAGTTTGACAGCTTACGTGCAAAGTGCTTTAAGGACATGGAATAAGAAGTCACATCTACTCAGGAGAATTTCTATTCTAAATAGACAATTCAGAAATGGGAAAACTGTGAGATTTGGCACAGCAAAGGCAGGAGCAGCTGCCCAGTTCAGAGCTGTGCTGCCTAATTTGAGAGCTTTGGGGAAATTTGTGTTGATTGGGACCTCGATCTGCTCCTCCGTGGAGATCTGGCAGTGCTTGCCAGCCTACTCCAGTTTCATGTTTTATTTTTGTGTGAGGCTTTCTGACCTGCAGTCCTGCAGAGATCATGTGTAATTGCTACTGCAGTCAGGTACTATTCATATAAAAATGTAAAGTTGCTTTTATCCACTAACCCCCACAATCTTTTTTTGTTTGCAACAGATATGTCAAGAATTCAACAGCACTTGGGCTTGGGAGATGGAAAAAAAAGGCTACCTAGAAATGAGTGTTGAATGCAAACTGGGGATTCTGAAGGTACATATTCATCAATGAAGTTTCTAAATTACTTTTTCCATATTTGCTTAAATATTTTGGAGTTATTTTCTCAACCACTTCGAAATGTTGCAAATTTAGCTTGACTGAACCATAAGTAGATGTATTAACTGTAGAGCTGATCTTGTGACAGACTGATACTCCTTGTCGTGGGATGGACCCAGACTGAATATAACACTTTGCATGTTTTGAATGAAAATTATTTTGTACTTACAATTTTGTCAATATTTTACACTTTTTACACTGTTTATTAGCTTGCAATTAGATAAATTTATCTGAATTCCAAAGGCAAAGATGGGACTTCATCTATTCAAGTCTCGTGAAAACTGTCAGGGTTGATTCCAAGTTATGTAGGTGTGTTATTGTAGAATGAGAGAAACTGTAGTATGTAAATAAATAAATAAATAAATAAATAATAATCTTTCTAAGCTGATCAGGAAAAAGAAAGTATTTTATTTTAAAAATAATGTAATCTGGGAAAAAAAAACCCCAGCAGCTGTAGCTGACTCGACAGATCCAATAGGGATTCTTTTTTTTAGGAAGAAGTTCCAAATTGCACTCAAAGGAAATGAGCTGATTTTCTTATTTCTGTAAGTATTTTGATATTTTAACAGTCTTTCTACTTTCTCACTCTTTCAGTATCTCTGTGAATGTCAGTTTGATGACAATCTAAAGTTTAAGAATATAATTAACGAGGAGGATGCAGATGCCATGCGTCTCCAGCCCATTGGTCGAGACAAGGATGGCCTGATGTACTGGTATCAGCTGGATCAAGAGCATAATGTCAGGATGTACATAGAAGAGCAGGATGACCAGGATGGATCCACATGGAAGTGCATTGTTAGGTATTCCTTTTTTTTTTTTTTAAATACCTTTTTGCCTTTTTTAAAGTTTATTTTTTACTTTATAGGGATTTTTAGCTATTTATGACTGGGGTTCAGAAACTTATTTCAGTAAATCTCCATTTCTCACAGAGTAGGATTCATGACAGTGGGATTTTCTGCCTTTGCATGTATGTTTTAATGAAAAACCATGTACAGAAATAACTCACTGATTTATTGGTAACAGCCAACGTGTAATTTGATTTCTGCTTTATCAAGCTACAATGGATATATGGAAAGGGTACCAAGAGAAGACTCTTGAGGATGATGGCTCCATATTATTCACTGGTCAACTAAATGCCTTAGGAAATCGAGGAGGACTCTTGCTTCTTTCTATTAAGCTCTCTATTAAGACAATTACGAGTAGACAGTTTTGTTCTTGGGAGAATTACATTGTAATTGTAACTTCATGGGACTACAAAACTGTTGGCAATACAAATAAAATCTACAGAAAATCTTCTAGAGCAGAATTCAGCTCGTAGATCACTGAAGATGAGGTGTGTGACGTTGATACAGACTGACACGTACGTGACTCAGTGCCTCTGGATCTCAGTTGCTGCAGATTGGTCTGTTAATATTTTAATGCTCTTTTAGCTTCTTATTTATGGTTTTTTGTGATTCTTGTTACATACTTTCACTTTCTTACTCTATGCAGAGGATATTGGATCTTTCTGACTGGAAAAAGAATTAGTTTGAAATCTGTTTCATAGCTACCAATTACCCTTTTTTAGTTTATCTCCATATAAATTTACATTTTAAAAATTTGTTTAATTCCAAGTGTGTTTTAAACTGGACTCTCCAGAGTCAACTCTGACTTAAAAAGTACACCGAGCTGTAGAGATAGACTTAAACAAAAATCAAATTATGGGGGTTTTTTTGTTTGTTTGTAAATTTTAATTTTTATATCTGCAGCTTATTTACATACCCATAACTTTAGTAACTAAGGGAGTCAGAGAAAACTGTTTAAACTACTGTCAGCAGGCCATAAAATGATAAGTATTGCCACCAGTGAAATTTAGACAGCTGTTGTGGGTGAGTAAAGTAAATCACAGAATCACAGAATGTCAGGGA
>NW_010304164.1:0-10268 GCF_000700745.2 Antrostomus carolinensis
GCCTCTAGCCAGGGTCAACCCACCACAAGACCTAACATAAAAAGAAAATAATTCTGCTTTTTTATTATTTTTAGCACCTTCACAATTCTATTTTGGAAGCTGCTTGCTTTGTTTTACACTCTAAAGCTAAGTTAGAATTAGCTTTAAGTTTTATATTATATCAATAAAATTCCCACTAAAAATATAGCAGCAAATAATTTTAAAAAAAATCTTAGATTTGTTCATATTTTATATTATATATATTGTAGAAAAAAATTGAGGGAGGATGTTTTACAGAAAAATGGTAAATCACAATCAAGTGTGTAATTTTGAGTTTACTCCAAAATGTCATTTTTTACATGAAATGATAAAAACATGAACAGAAAATCTGCATGCATTTATTGTGGGTTATCAAGACTCTATTTCAAATTTGTTTTCTTCCATTGTATAATATAAATTATCTTCATGAATCTTAATCATTCAGGGGAAGTAAACTGAGCAAGTCCTTTGGGAAACATAAGTGCTAGCTGGATTTTATGAAGAAACTTCATAATTATTAATTATAGTTCTATGGTTAGTCAACACCCAAGATCTAACTGTAACCCCAAACTACTTAGTCCATACTTGGTTCATTACAGTATTTCTTTTATTCTAGCTATAAGAAAAAATGTAGCCATGTAATGGGCTACAATAATATATGTGAATTAAATGTGAACTAGCTGCTCCCTGAACTTGGTTAACTGCTTGGTCTTTCAGTAACAGATGACCCACAGCCTTTGGCCACAGCAGGTAATGCGGCCTCATAGGGAAGTTTGTGTGAACCTCTTACTTTCTATGTTAGTCCCATAACAGATCTCTTGCACATATCAAGGATGTATCAATAGTCAGGCAGTGGTGGCATAGCTCGCCTAACCTTCCTAAAGTGTTTCCTTGGCAGCATATAGTATCTGTTACGTAACTGAAGATAAAGATCCTGATCAATTTGCTTCCCACTGCATGGCCACAAAGGACCCTGCAGCACTTTAAGAAAAAAGCAGCTGGACACAGGCTGCCAGAAGAATTCATACATTACACAGGTCAATCCTGGGCCACATTTGAAGGGCCTCTGGTAAAGAAGTCTGCAAAGGATGGGCCATGAGTCAGATCTGGTTGGCAAACCACAGCGTGGGCACATTCTTAGTCAGAAAATTAATCCAGCTGTACCAGCTCTGTTCTGGAATTAATTTGCAAACTTTTAATACAACATAGTGCCTTTTTGTGTGAAGGTTGTAAATGAAAGCCAGTGAAAATAGACACTACTGACTAAAGCCATATGAAATATTTTTGTTTAGCACTTCCTGCCGAAAAATGTTAATCTTAAACTTGAGCAAATTTGTGTATTTGTGAGAGCTGGGCATGACCAGAGTTGTTCCTGTATAGTTAGAGGTACCATGTTTGCACCAACAAAAAGGAGGACGTTGCTGGAAGAATGACAGCCTTCCAGCTGTATATGGGGTGCCTGGCTACACTTTATGGGGATGAGTTTGGTGAGTATGTGTTTCTTTGGTGCCAGCCAAGTGATAGTTGAGGAGATGGTGCCCCGAGGTACTGCCAGTCCCTCTGACCCTTACTTTTCAAGCCCAAAGTATCCAATCCCAGCCTTGTACTGATGACCCCTGATTTTCACAGCCCATATTTCCACTGCACATCTTCACCCGTAGTGTTCCTCAGTGTGCATTTTTGTCAACCTACCCCAGAAGCAAGGAAGGAAAGCCTTTCTTTGAGCTTTCCTCTTCCCCTCACCATTGCTCTGCTTCTGAATCCATCTTCCCAACCCTATTCCAGCTTTCCACTAATGCCCTTTACTGCACCTTCCAATCAATTCGTTTTCTTCAGGATTTCTAACTCAGTGCAATCATGCACATAGCCTGCAGCCTCTCCACAGCTGAATTTTTTTGAAGTGTGCTGTTTCTATGGCTAGCCAACAGCCACCTTTACTCTTGGCTGGCTGTTGCAGGTAGCAAAGCTTGTGTGTGCATTCCTGTAAAGTCAAAGCTTGAGTTCTCATTTTGGTGGAGGATTTTGGAAACCTAGGCAGATTGTTCTTCCCCATAATCAACCGACAGAGTTTTCAGAGAATAGAAAAGGAAGACAACCCTGGGGAGAAGTTCTGTGTGTAACATATCAAGGATTCTGTGAAGCATGCTGTGTTCTTGGGAAATGCTTAATGATGATATTCGACTTAAGTTCATACAGCTGAGTTCATAAAGCTAAAATGGGGGCTTACCATAATAACTGCTAGGCTAAAAATCATGTAGAAGAATGAAGGTGAGAAAGAGAAAGTGAGAGGTGCTACAAGTCTGTTATTAAGCTATTAACAAGGAGCTGGCAAAACTGCTAGAACTGGTAAAACCAGAATTCTCCAGAGCACAGAGGTTTAATACAGATAGTGCTTAATGTTGCAATAGCCCTATTTTTAACAGTTCTGCAGACCGCCAGAGTACCAGAGACCATCAGTGGCAGAAGAAATACTACAGTCAAAAAGTTGTCATCCTAAAAGAGGTTACTGTCAAAGTACATTTCATGAGCTTTATTGAAAGTGAGCTGAAAAATACATACTTACAGAAATGCTGATGCAAGACTTTGAGAGGTTTTAAATTTAAAATTAGATACTGGTTTTTGTTTGTGGTAATCCTAACTCTGGTAAGTGACTACCTGCAGTTTATAGACCAATTAAAATTAACAAAGGTTTATTTAATATTCCTTTTAATAACAGAAGAGCAAAAAGAACTTCAAAGCTCTGATTTTTGTGAGCATATCAAATCATCATTCTTTTAAGTGAAGTTTAATTTAATCTTTGAAGTTTCTCAGATACTGAATATATTTTGTGGAACTATCTATGCCTATCAGTATTATAATTAAGTGCCGTGTCTTGTGAGTTGTGAAATGTAGTTGCTGACTCAGCAACATATACAACTGCAATAGTAATAATAAAAACTCTTAGAAGTCCACAGCTTTAAATGGCTTTCAGTTACTTGATGATATGATATGATATGATCTGCTACATCTCTTTTTGGTGCTGTTTGCAAAGAAATTGCTAATATGAGAGATAGCTTCCTGTTTTAGAATTTTTTTAAAAAAATAGATTTGGGGGGGTTGATTATATTCTTTCTGTAATTAAATCTGCAGACGGATTATCTATCCAGAGCAGAATAGGCAGGAGGTCACTTTTGAAAGATCTTGAACAGAAAATTGTAATTTCACCTTACTGAATTCTATCAAAACTATCAAATCTAGAAAGGTGATGTCTAATCCAGTCTTTTTTTTTCCTGGTGTGAAAGTAAATGCTGAAAAATCACCCTTACATTCCCGAGATCTTAAGGGTTCACTAAATAATGTCAAATTCCAAATAAATACATCAGAAGAGTTAGGATCCAAATATTCATTAACCTTAATGCTGGAAGGAAATGTGCAGGAAAGAGATACTCCATGAGCTTTAATGCAAAAGAAAATACTCATGAATTACTGCATTCTCTAGTTTGGTGCTTTAAAACTGTGTTCTTCCTTTCAAATGTATTGCACTGGGATGGTCTCAGGCTAGTGACTGAAGAGAGATGTTTGGAGTATACGCGTCCATGAGCTAATAGAACAGATCACCCTGTAGGTCCTATATATTCCAACATGTTCTGGTCAAGTTTTTAAAGTATAAAATCCCTTTCTATCTGGCATGTTGTCTTTGATAGTGCAACCTTCCCCATTCTGTTTTAATTAAGTGAATTGATTACAAGATAAATAATATTTATTCTCAGACAAGAATATGGCCAGAATACTAGAACAAATTAATATTAAATTACCTGAAAGGCACAGTATGGCCAATTATTACAGTCTACAAGAATGTATATCTCTTGAAATAGTTACTTTTGTGAAGTTCAAGGATGTAGCCCCAGACAATCATAGATGACTGCCCTTCTGCAATTTTAAAATTCTAGAGAAACTCTGTAATACATGACTGCAAGCAGGAAAAAAAAACCCAACAAAACAAACAAAAAAACCAGTAGGAGAACATGTGAAGTTTAAAGAGTTGTATTATTTCAAGTTACACTACTGAAAACAATGAAGTATGATGTATCTTATAGCATCAATTTACTTGTAAATTATCCAATTTGCTTTTAAATTTTTGAATATTGCCTCTGTACTTAAGAATCACTCTTGTAATTGGCTGGAAAATTATTCTTAATAGGGACAACACAATATTATTTAAGCATAAAACCAAAACCAGACCTTATTAGAACCACAACCTATGTTTCCATAATTACAAAAAAGGTATTGTCATCATTAATTTGAAATTTGCTTACATTAACCATGAGTGAGATTATTTTTGCATTCATAACCTAAAGGCTTAATATGTGGGTTTGTAGTATAATAACATTCAGAATAAACAGGTGGACTAACAGCCTACTATTTCTTTATAAAATAAATGTTTTCAATAAATACACCATAAGCATTCAAAACTGAGACAAGAATATTTTTAGATGACAGTATTTTCCATTTTTTTACCATAAATGTAAGAGTGACTTTACATTTGCATAATTCCAATTCCAGATTCCAGAACTAAGTTTGCTTGCAGAATCTTACTTCAGACCCCTTTATGCAATTCTTATGATGCAATGTTTATGACACAGTTGCACACTACTTTTTCCAGGGAAGCCCACTTCATTTACTGTAGAGAGTGCATGAAGTAAACTCAGTATTTCTTTTCTTTTATTGTTATTCAGTGTATGATCACAGAATTTAAAAAAAATATATATATTCTCAGGTGCACAGGTGCAGTGATGCACTCAGTTTATTACTACAAACCCTTTAAAATTTATTTTTATTATATGAATTGGTGTTATAACATAGGGGGGCATGAGACACACATCAGTTAGTAGTAACGTCTTTTGAACACCAAAATACTTTAATGTAAACATTTTATTTTATCTTCACCTGATGTTTCCAAAAATTTATTCAGTGATTCTTTATCCATTAATATATTATTTCAGCCAGATCTCTTGCATCAGTCTTGTGCAATCTCACCTGATTTGTACTTTCTCCTAGCTTGCTCCTGAGCCCTCTGGGAAGGATCTCCAATTGCAGCAGGAAGGCAAGCATGGCTGGTGCCAGGTGTTCCTGTTGAGACAAGCTGGGAGATGAGACAAGCTCATTCATGTGTTTGAAAAGTAGCATGTAGGAATTCGGATTATTAAACCAAGTTTTTTCATTGGCTCTTAATTTAAAATATTCATCAGATGTGAAAAATAAAATGAGGAAGCTCAAAGCAGACATATTGAGGGAGACCTGTACGAGTTATGCATGTTGGAAAAGAACTGTATAGATGTTGTCCTGTTTCTCTATGGTAGGAACTCGTATGTAATTATCTTCTTCACTTTTTCACACTCTGAAACTTGAGCACTAAGTTGAATGAAAATTTTAAAGTTCAGCTTCACAGTGCACCAGTGTTGTTCTGACAAAATTGCTTCTTCTGGAATTTTTTTTTTTTTAAAGAAGAGCCCATCAAGTTAATGGGTGTGACTGACTCCTACCTGTAGCTCTGTGAAGCGAATGTGTGACAGGAGCAACATTCCCTTGGTTCTCTCTTACCATCTGTTGTAGAGACGTTGTTGTATGTAATGTTAAAACTAAACACATTAGTTTGGCCTTGGTATTGTCCTTGTTGATGTCCCACATACATCATCTCAGATGCCCAAATTACACAGAATAACAGACTAAGCAACCTTTGGGCTATGTAGTTGGCAACACCTATGGAAAGCATCTTCTCAGAGTTATTTGTTTCACTAAACACAGTCGATGACGACTACAGTATACCTTCCATCTGCTTTAGGAGAGTGACAGCAAAGTAAATCTATAAGGCATCAAATCTTTTTATGTTTGCCAAACACTGAACCTAGCTGCTCTGTGGCAGTCTACAGCACCTGACCCTTACAGCCTGCCCCTCTATTCATGCTTCTTGGGAGCATGGGAGAAACAGCATCAGAAAGAGGGATGAGAACAGAGGAGCAAAGCATCATAGAATCTAAGACCTTTAAAATCAATGTCTCAGATAAAGAAAGTGAAACTTTCATCATAGATTTGGATAATATCATGATAGCCCTGTGCAAACCTTAGGGTTCATGAGAAAGAGCAAAGGAGAGTTTTTCCAGCAATACACAGATCTTAACTAGAGTCTAGGGCAGTGCTTCTCAGCCTTGTTAACCTGTGTCTGACCTTGCTTAAACGTGTCTCCTGATACCAATAAGGGAAGTGTCAGCTTCTCTAAGATACTGTGGCTTGAAAAGCCTGAACTCCTGTACTTGAGGAAGCAGGCAGAGTCCATGCATACAGGTGTGGGAGACTCCCAGGAGAGCAAGGCTGCAAACTGGTGGCTTTCAGTCCCAGGAGGGTATTTTGCCCCACCTGCAGTTCTGCACCTACAGAAGAGCTTCAATGCCCTGGCAGCAGATGAGGGGCTGGGAGCGGCACCTGGTGAAGAGCCCTAGCTGCCTCCAGCTGAGCCCCATAGCAGCCAGGGGAAGCGGCAAGTGATAGCAATGCAAAACTGCCTGCTGTGGGGCAGAAGTCCCCATCTGCTGACCTGACCTAGGTCAGGACCTACGGAGGTTTGACGCTTGCCTAGGGTTTGGATCTAGGATGCTGCAGGGAGGCTGCCAAAGCTTCCTCAGCTCTCTGCCTATTCCTCCCTGCACATGAGCACCAGCAATGCAGCCAGGGGAGACCTGGAACATAGCAAGAATGATTATGTGGCTCTCGAGGTAAGGAGCAAGGGCACCAGGGCCCAGTGGTGTCACTTGCCAGTGAAAAGAGGAGTTTGAGGAGTGGATAGATCCTGCAGCTCAACCACTTTTGCAGTTGGCATAAATTATCAGGTTTTAGCTTTTATGACTACTGGGACATTTTGAGCATCAAGGACTGCTAAGTGGTTCCATCTGACTGTGACAAAACATCTTGTCAGGTTTCTCAAGTCTGGCCAATCTGGTGAGAAGCGCTTTAAGCCACAAACAGCAAGGGAGGGAGACGGTGATCCACAATCAAGAGAAGTTGTGGTGTGGATTGACAAGCAAAGGGCACAGGGTGATGTTGAGAGACCTTGAAGCCAGCAAAACAGGGTGGAAGGGGCCTTACCCCAAGTGCAGGCACCCAAATAAGGATGTGCATAGAGGACTGCATGATGGCGAAAGCTCTCACACCCTTTCTAGAGAAGCCTTGTGACTGGGTGCCTCATAGGTGCATGTATGAGACTAGGGACTTCACCTGACTGCCATGACTTTTCAAATATGAGAGTGGCTTAACAACTACATCTGCCAGATCCCTCAGGTCCCTGGGATGCATCTCATCAGGCCCCACGGATTTGTGGATGTTCAAAACCTAGGCTCATCTGCAAAAATAGGACTTTGTTAATTTACATGTCACTGAAGAATTTAGACACCTAGATTCAATACTGCAGTTACAGCAACTGCACACATCTGTTGCCTAATCTGGTAGTACCTGAAGGGCCTCGATTTTCTCTATTAAAATTTGCTGCCTTTCTAAATTTCTGCCTCTGATCACACGGCCACATGACCCCCTGGCTTCAAAGGTCTGAGAAATTAAATTATCTGGTGAAGTTTCATTTATGATTGCCAGATAACATTTACTGTCCACAACTAAACTGCAGTTAGCAGCCCTGTGTTTAAGGCAATCACCCCACCAGAGGCCAATATATTGCCTTTTAACTACTGGTAGCTAAAATATCCAGTAAAAGGTCCTCTGAGCAAAGCTGAAGTAGGGAGGGGTTTTTTTACTTCTTGTCATTAGACTAAGTAGTTCACTTATAAATGAGCTGCTTTTAGATTGTGGGGTTGTGAGGTTTGGGTGGTTTTTTTACTCACAGAGATATTATATAGCATGTTGATTTTAAGGATTTGCATTAGCAAGTGATCTTTTCTTAATGCTGAAAGAGCTGATAAGATTTCAACTTTTGAAGTGAACCTCCTTATTTCCTCCTTCCTCTTACCACACTTTGGTTCACATCTCTGGATGAAATGGATCTTCCCTGGTGAAATTAAATGGGAAGAAGTATTCCCAAAGATCACATAATGCACTCCAGCTGCTGACAGCTGTTTCCTCTGTTCAAGCCAGTGCAGAATTAAGCCAAAGCAAAATCCTCTCAAATATGCAGATCTAGAGATTTCACTATATATCTCTGGTCCCATCAGACAATGTAGAAGCAATATCCCAACACTTTTTTTGAACAAAGTTCTATTATGTGCCCCATTTTTCATAACTGTGAAGTTAGACTGTTTACCAGCATCTAAACTTGGAAGCAGAAAGTATTTCCATTTGTCAGGGTCCTCCATTTCAGTCAGTGAAACAGCCACATCAAGATTACCAGGTTTTCTAACAAAATACTCTTTTCTAAAAAGAAAAATATTCTTTTCTAAAAAATATTCTTTTCTGGTGAACAAGAATATTTTTTCTCTAGGTGCATAGAAATATGAGAGAAAAAATATTTCTATGCACCTAGAGAAAGCCAAAAAGTAATCCTCAATCTTACAAGGGCTAGCTGAAGATCTGTTGGTAAAGAAAAAACTCTTAGCATGCCTGTCAATGAACATGCATGTCTACTTTTCGAAAACTTTTAAGGACTCAAACACAAAGGGTAATCACTGAAGGACTTGGTATTTTTTGACTCGCAAGCCTTGTCTGAGAGAGCAGAAGACTGATTGCCATAGATGTAGGTGCATCTGAAATTATTTTACACCAGTTTTTCTTATAGAGGAATATCTTTATCTGATTTCCCAATAGAACTATTGATCTCTTCAGCATACATAAAGGCCACCTCATTTGCAAGAAGAGGTGAATGTGTTACTTTTTAATATGCAATTTAAAAAAAAAAAAAAAAATATATATATATATTCTGAAATTGTGGCATTACAAAGAATCACAAACACTACTTGTGCAAGACACAGTTTAATTGTTAGGGTCTTTCTACAGGATTTATAATTGCTAAAGTATTGTAAAATTACTAAATGAAAAAAACCTCAAACTTTATTTTTTCAAAAAGTCTATTCTGGTATCACCTATTTCTCATAGCTTAGTATCAACTTACTTATTTTACAGGGAATTAGTTCATTGTTTTTTAAGCAAGCTGAAGAGAGATGAATGACAGCACCTGAAGAAGCAAGGACTAGATAAATAAAGGCAGATCATGCCAAACCACTGGTACTGCATCAAGGTCAGGACAAAGGGATTAGAGATGGCACCCCAGACAGTGGTGTATGTTATTTTTTTTAACCGGTACTAGCCACTAGGATGGTTTGCCACTGTTGGGCTATCTCTACAGAGAGACAAGATTTGAGAGAGGGTTAATCCTCTGATACAAGATGCTAACCCACCTACAGAAAATGGGAGCGATGTGTTTCAATCCTAACGCAGTCTTTGAAGGCAGGTCTGAAGTACTAAGGCCTGAAAAACAGGCCCTGAACCAAAGTTGACCTCTAGATGAACCTCACAACCGAACATTATATAACATTAGTATCTGATTATTAGCAAAATACGTATGATCATTAGTGAAATACATAGTATAGATAAAGTGTCATGAGAACAAATTTATCTTTTCTTGTTTAGGGGTATGTTGTCAAGGCCGTGAAACCAGGTGACTGGCCTTGTTTGGCAGTGTGTGGTCAAAGCTGAGTGGATAAAGAAACTCCCTTGGCTCCTCATTGAGCCCTGGACAGGTGGAATCCAAAAGGAGAATTAAACTAGATGTTTCCACACTTAATGGTATGTAATGTTATGTCTATGCAACTATATAAAGATGGACCCTCTTGCAGCTACTTTGGAGACCTCACCTACGGATGGACACATCACATAGGACCTCCCAATTGCCGGGAAAGGTTCTTCAAATCCTTGCTGTAACCAGGGCTCCCCAGCAACTGTGGCTATGGACGATGGTAGCATATTAGGGCAATTGGTGGTGTATCTCTCTTAATCACTATGACTTCTGTGTAGTAATGACCAGACACATTGCCCTTTTTCTTATCTATTGGTTACTTGCTGTATTATCTTGAAATAAGACAGTAAAATAAGCCTACTCCTCTTGCCTTGGTGCCTGTGTCCTTTTCCTAACCCCATCAATTGGCAAAACAAGGTCTCATATGCTTCCAAGCTGACTGGTATGAAAAAGCTGAACATTTGTTCTGAGAAAGGATAGCTACTGGATCAGGCCTCTGGGGTTCTTATAAAAGGGAGGCTGAGTTAAAGGATTTAATCAG
>NW_010304165.1:0-405 GCF_000700745.2 Antrostomus carolinensis
TGCAGCCAGACGTAGCGAGTGCCCCGGTGATTTGGGTCGTTTTGTTTTGATTTGATTTGTTTGTTGTTTTTTTTTCCCCTCTATTTCAGGTCTAAAGTGATGAAGAACTGGGGCGTCATCGGGGGGGTCGCTGCCGCGGTGGCCGCGGGGATGTACGTGCTGTGGGGTCCCATCACCGAGAGGAAGAGGCGCAGGAAAGGTGGGGAGGAGAAAATGGTCCGAACAGGCAATTCTGCTCATCCCCAGCGCTGGGAACACACCCGGATCTGGCTTTTTTTAATTAGTAACTTCTGTAAATTATTTTCTTTTGCTAAAGATAAAACCTTGGGTGCTGTCCTGTTGAGAAATGGTGTAAACTCTGACACTTCTATTCGTAGGGCTCGTACCTGGCCTGCTGCACTGCGG
>NW_010304165.1:426-14988 GCF_000700745.2 Antrostomus carolinensis
CTTGGGGAACACCTGTTTCATGAACTCTTTGCTACAAGGCTTATCTTCCTGCCCGTCTTTCATCAAGTGGCTGGAGGAATTTACAGCCCAGTACAAAGCAGACCAGAGCCAGCCCACTGAGCATCAATACTTGTCACTCACTTTGCTGCATCTCCTAAGAGGTACTTTAACTTTTTCATGTTGTGATGAATGAAGAAAAAATATATATATTTTGCATAAATATTATCATTTCTATTACCATTATCATCATCTATTAAAAAGAGAAGCACACAAGACAACACGAACTTCCTTTCTTTATGAAAGAAGGCTCATGTCTTGTGTGCTTCTCTTTTTAATTCCCTCTACTAACTTTGAACTCATTGCCCAAATTCAACCAATTTTCACAGAGAGGTATTGATCCAAAAGACATTAAGTTACAGAACCAAGCCTGAACAATGCAAAGCCCAAACACGTGTCCCCAAAGCTGTTTGCTTCTTGGCCAACAGCTGAAAGGTTTCAGGATTTGGTTTGACTCACCTGGTGATCAAGAAGCAGTGGGCAACCGACCCAGCATCATGCACAAACGTTGACAAAATTGAGGTAGAGGGCAACAAGGGTGCTGAAAATATGGTTATGGAACCCATTGCCACAGAGTAATTTATTTGCTGTTCACAGGGTATTAATGGTTAAAACAGTATGAAAATAGACTCAGTAAAATTGAAGAAATGGGAAAATATTATCACAATTAGATGGGCACTCGGAATTCTATATAAAAGAACATTAATGCATTATAAAATAATTTCAGCATTTTTTCCAAGCTTACTATTTTACCAACAATATGGACTATTAAACAAGATACTTTGTGTGATATTGGATAAAAATGTTAAAGCCACAAGCCCAATCTGGTGACCTGTTTCAGACCTACGCCGTGTTAAATTTGTGTATCAGTTACATCCTATTTAAACACTCAAAATTTTTAAGCAGTCTCTTGGCTCTCCCTGGCTTCCCTCACAGGACTTTGTTTTAAGGGAAATCCATTGGAAGTTTTCCTGTCTCAAGATGTTCCAGTTAAGCATGTACATGTAACTGATGTAAGGATGATGGGGCATTCATACTGGGGTTTCTGGGATATGTAAAGTACCAATTTTACCCAATCCACCAGTAAAAATTTGTCTTTCCAGACAGTGTTTATATTATTTATTCTCTCTGTACCAGTTGAGAAGCCTTTCACTTTGCATATGTATTAGATGAGGAGAATGTATGCAGTCAGTCAGCCTGAGTCAGGTGAGAATGGCAATTAATACATACTAGTTTGATTGTCATTGTCTACATGTCTTAATCAAGAATAACTCTGCTGTAATCAATTATATGATGTGTAAGTAATAGTCTGAAATAAACAGATCTGTGTTCTAACTGTTCCCAGTGGCTCCTTGTAACATTTTTAAATGCAATGTCTCTAGCTTTGTCCTGTCAAGAGGTGACAGAAGATGATGTCCTGGATGCAAGCTGCCTGTTGGAAGTTTTGAGAATGTACAGGTGGCAGATCTCATCATTTGAAGAGCAGGTGATTACAGAATTCAAGTTCAGCTGCCTGATATACACCTCAGTGCTTAGATATGGAATAACAGAGAACTGAAGCCATGGTACTAATAGCCCTGAGTGTCAAATGTGAATCTTCGCTGTAGTGAAAAGTTTGCTTTAAAAAGTGAAGGAAAACCACCATGTGATTGATGAGTGGTGTTTTCAGTTTGCTTAGATATTTGTCATGGAAACCCTGGCTGCTTCAAAACCTCATGCTTAATTACCTTCAGATTTGGTACAAGGAGCCAGTAATATTAAAATAGATCAGCTACAGCCCTGGCTTTGCTGCAGATAATGGGTCTGTGGTAACGTCCCACACTGCTTCGAGGGATGGACTCCACTAACATTTCCAAATTTAGTTACATGTAACATTTCTAATTCTTGTTTGCAGTATTTTCAGCCCCTAAGTAAGTGCAGCTGGCCAGTGAAATCAACCAATTATCTCACTCACAAAACATGGCTCTATCTTTTCTATTTCAGAGCCAGAGCAAACAGCGGAGATTTCAATTACGCTTTTATTGAAATCGAGGAAAGCAGGCATTTGTGCATCCACTTGTCTTTTCTTCTCCAAGTATTTTGCTATCTTTTGAGTTTATATGGCTCAGAATATTTTTAATAATGCATGCTGTTAGGAAGTTCAGATTTATAGAAAAAGCTTTTTGGCAAAACTGCAGTAGATGCACAAATGATTATTATTAGTACATAAGGTGGCTCTAAGCAGTAATTTTCCTTTAATTTCCTACTGCAGTGATGCACCCGTATGTCTCTCGGTTCTCCTGGTGTATGTTTTGATGTCTTTTGGTTTTGCTCCCTTTAAGTCTTATGTCTCTATATTTCACAGGATGCTCATGAACTCTTTCATGTCCTTACCTCTTCATTAGAGGATGAGCGGGATCGTCAGCCACGTGTGACGCATTTGTTCGATGTGCATTCGCTGGAGGTGAATTCTCTACCAATGTTATTTCATTATCAGGAGCAGTTTTCATTCCTAAGTGTGTTAAGTACAAAGTGTCTATTTAGAAACTGAAGGTATTTTCATTATGTTTACAAAGCTGTTCTTTAGCACTCTGATAGAAATTAATCAATAGGTCAGGCAATTTAAACAATAAAAAATGGTTTTTGTAAGTGAAGGTATTTGAATTTACAATGATCCCACTTTCATCAGGGCTTTTGCATTCTTAAATCCATGGAATATAGGGACTGAAATACTAGTGCAGAGCAGTAGTCCATCTAAGCAGTTACTCTTATCTGTAAGAATTAACACATGAAAAGAGGTTTGAAAACTGCCAAATGGACGTTTATGGAATAGCCCATTCGGAGGTGAAATTTATCCTCCAGTTTAGTGGTAAACTTGGTACAGATGGAAAGTTTCTACCTCTTCTTGTCTAAAATACATACAAAAGGTTTATAAAATCTGTTAAGCTTTTCTTTCAGTACTCTGAGGCAGAGAATCTGCAGATTAAGTATTCATTTCATTAGAAGTGTTCATTCTGTCAATTATAAATTTGTTGCATACCAGTTTTTTTGGCCTTCCTCAAATATAAAGAGACACTAAAACTCCCACAATTGTTTTAATGCCAGGAAAGCATATGAGGGATCAAATAAGAACATTTTTAATACTTAATGCTTTCTGAGGTGGGGTTAATGAAATCTTTTATCTTCCTCTGTAGCAGCCAGAAATAACCCAAAAGCAAATAAGCTGCAGAACAAGAGGTACGCTTTTTTCCATTCTGAAATACAAATATTCAGTCATAGTGTAGTCATTTTGTTTATTAAGGGGATAATATTAATTGATCTTTGTCTGTATTGGACTGAAATTCATCTCTTCAGCTATAAAACCCCCCACATTAATTATCTGTCAGTGGGACAGAACATGTTTTAGAGCAGTTACTTTCGTTACTGTGGGCCAAAAATGTGGAATGATCGTGGTGAACACGGATGTATTGAAACTAAAAGGACAATTTCAACTTTGTGTTTCAGGTTCTCTCCCCCCTGTGTCAAATCACTGGAAATCTCAGCATCCTTTTCATGGAAGGCTGACCAGCAACATGGTTTGCAAACACTGTGAACACCAGGTATAAGAACGTGTGTCTCGTGGTATGTATATATGAAGACAATTAAGTGTGATTCACTTTGTGAAGATAACAGCCATCTTATGAGAATAATAGCTGTCTTGTTCTATTTGGTATTCAGTACCACAGCTATCATATACTGAAAATCCACTCACATGGGTAGTGTTTTAGGATGAGCACACAGTATTGAGATGGCACATGCAAAGCTGAATTAAGTTGCAGCCCAGTTATCCAGAGTAAGGAGATGAAGATAACCTGGATAAAGAAAAAATACAGAAATCTCCTTTGTAGATCAGACTGTAAGAGTATGGTTAGTGCTTTTACTTTTCAAAACCTTGCAAACAAATTGAAGTGAGCAGGGACAGCTTCAGCAGAAACAGGCTAAGCAGCACCTGGGGTACATGGTGTTCCCTAGCACCAGGCTTGGGAAAGCAGCTGCTTTTGATCCTGTTCCACCAGATAATTGTGGACAGCAGAGGGCATGTGTTCATCTTGTGGGAAGTTGGTTTTGGTCTTGGACTGTAGTAAATTTCAGCTCACTGGATATGTGAAATATTTTCTTGCAGAGTCCTGTGAGGTACGATACCTTTGACAGTCTCTCACTGAGTATTCCAGCAGCTGTGTGGGTACGTGTCCCTGGCTGAGGCATGATCCCTCCTGCCCATCTGCCTGTCACCTTGTCATCAAAACTTTCTCTTCACTAGTGCCTTTAAAGATGCTACAGCCTAAGTGTAAATCAGTAGCTCCAGTTTGCTTTCTTGCCTTTATAAATGATCCTGTTGTGCTAACACAGTACCTTAGCACTAATGTGTTGGGGTAAATTACCAATTAGTACAAGCAGCATGACTTTGTCAACACCAATAGTTTTCTGTTTCTCCTGGTGGAGTATTTGGTCCTTTCTGTGTAATTTGAACAGACCAGATCATATCCCAGGGGCTGTTTCTGGCAATCTTGGAAGGTGACCTTTGAGTGTTCTGTCTCTGTGGTGATAGTACAAAAGTGACCCAGTGGAGGCTTTTGGATCAAGTGATTTTAACTGGAAATTGTTTTGTTTCTTTCTGGCTCTCTGAAAAACTTTGAATGACAAAACATTGTAGATTTGGGGGGCAAAATGTACAGGACATTTTTGAACTGTAACAGTTTGTTACTTAACGTCTGCTAGTGATTTGTCTTCCCATACAAGTAGCAACTACTTGCACTTATGGAAACTCTGACTTGTACCTACAGAATACACTGCTGGACAGTGAGGATTGGGATTTGGACACGTCTTCTGCTATTTGTGTTTTATTTTATACCATCAGTAAGGATTGTGCCTTTCATACTCAGCACAATGTAGTACAGTCTACAAGGGAGGAGTGCCTGAACTCAACTGAATGCTGTATTTCTCCCATGTAGAGGGTCAGAGTGCATAAAGTGACTCATGAAGTGCTGGAACTTTAGAGAAAAATAGTAACAGGGCCAGAAATCTGTAGTTTAAAACCCCACTAAAGGAGCCATAGCTATTGTTATCTACAGGCTGCAATGTTTTCCATGTTTAATCCAGGCTGAGGAAGCATTTCCACAGTGACATTATCAGTGTTCTGTACTCAAAGCTACTTACTCAGTTTTCTCAAGAAATAAGTCTACAATTCTATAGTTTCTGTGGAAGAAATTATGAAAAATCCTTTCACAAAATGAAGTGGTATGCACCCTAAAATTCCTACAAATAATTTTGGTTTTTTGGTACTAAGGGTCGCCCGATGACGCTGGACCACTGCCTCCATCATTTCATCTCCTCTGAATCTGTAAAGGATGTTGTGTGTGACAACTGCACTAAAGTATGTCATTTTCATTTATATAACCTTCTCCCTCAGTTTTAAGCCTGCTGACAGAATTATGGCTTCAGTTTTCTACTCCTTTCTTTGTGACTTCAGGAAAGCCTCTAGCCTGCCTGGGATTTCTTATATTTAAAATGGAGTTTTTATCTCACAGAATATTTTGAAGATTTATTTATTATTAATATTACAAAATTTACAAATATTTTATTCTGTAATTACCAGGTGTTATTTATATAATATTGGGGATTTTTTTAATTTTAAACAGTATTTTACAGTTGCCTGTAATCTGATGATAGCATAGAGCCAAAGTGGCTTGTTTGAAAACCCACAGCAATGGTGTATGACTACACATAAACCTGGAGACTGGGCTTTTTCTGTAAATGCTCATTTCTGCTTGATTTTGCTTTAGAATTCTGATGCATTAGGACAGGCCAACAATTCTGAAGAAAGTTCCTAGAAAACTGTAGGTGTAATTAATGTACTGAGCATAGTACTAGACAGAGAACTGCTTTTGTCTGCAGTTTGACCTGCAGTATTGTGTGAAATCTGGTGCAGCAGGTGATCAAATGGCTTTAATTTTCTTCCCTTTGATTTCAGATTCAGGCAGAAGGGACTCTGAATGGACAGAGCATAGAAAACCAGAGAACAACATTTGTTAAGCAATTAAAGTTAGGAAAGGTGAGGCAAGCTAATCCTCCAAATCTATTTTTAAATCCTGTTAGACAGTAATTTCTTTCTTTGATCTCTTTGCATGATGTCCACTTCTTGGTATTAGACTACTTTAATGTTTTACTTTTGTAAATAAGCTCATTTGTCAAATATTTGTAGGCATTGAGGCCTCAATCCATCAAACTCTATAGCTTAAAGAATGTAAGTATTCCACTGTTATTCAGCAAAACACTTAAACATGAGTTTGGCTCAGTTGCAGTTCATGTTTTGCATGAATTCTTGATTTCCTTGGTCAGTGAGGTGATTCATATGGACAGTGGCTGTAAGTTCTTTAGCATGTTTCGAGGAAACTAAAATGTTCTAAATACAGCTGGTTTAACCAAGTGAATATGGTGCTAAATACCAGCTGCAGTTTATCGTAGAAGCTTTTATTATTTTTTGCTCTGTAATTGTATAATGCCGAGGACAACAGGGCACTGGGCTGCAATCAAGAGCCTCAGGTGCCATTAGTAATAATAAGTACTTATTGATAGAGGTGAACCCCGGCATGGCTTTCAATGTCAGATATTTATAACTACTTGACCTTTTTTCCCCCTGGTACTCTCACTGTGCAAAGCCATTACTTATTGAGTAATAGCAAATGTCTTACAACAACTTGCTTTGACAAATTCCAATTCTCATTTCTACCTCACAGATCAACAACCTAAATGAGATTGACAGGTGGGCTTTTTAGGAACATACATGTATTTTTATTGATTTTTCTTCCATTTGGAGAAGACTCTTAACCTTGGCTGTCTATGCTGGTGACTGAGTAGTGGTGGCCTTGGCAAGAGAGGTGTGAGTTACTGTCATGTCTCAGGGATATTATTGCCAATAAGGTCACATGCTGATACAGCAGCACATAAGAGGATGGGTTAGTGATGTGTTTCCTTATCCACTAGACTTACCAGTTTGGTTAGTAATACTTTAACTTCTCTTCATTTAAAATGTCTTTGGACTCTCCTTTTCTTTGGAATATTGCTGAAGCTCCCTCAGTGTTTGTGCATCCATCTGCAAAGACTGAGCTGGTCAAACCAAGGCACTCCTCTGAAACGCCACGAACATGTACAGTTCAATGAGTTCCTCATCATGGACATCTACAAATACCGCATTCCTGTTCATAAATCAAGCCAGAACGAGCTGAATCAGAAAAACTCTGAGGAGACAGCACCTGGAACAAAGGATGGGATAGCAGTAAAACCTTCAGGTACTTATTTTGAAAATAAAATCTACCAGCTATTTCTCTGTTTCAGTGATGAAACATTCTGATCTGCAGAATGAACGTAAGAACAGTGTCTTTATTTGGATCTGTGCAAAGAGGACAGGTAGAAATCCCTTTCCCAGGAAGCATTAGGATACTCTGTTCCTAATGGTTTTGATAATATAATTTGAACCTACTAAATAAATAATAAAAAGCTTACAAGCAAGCAAAAGAATCCCAGACAGCATAGAACTTGCATATGTTATGTCCAAAGGATGAAGGAATGCTGAGCTTGGGAAGTCCTAGAGATTATCTTGTTAGTGATCTCTTCTCAGGCTTCAGGACAAGCATGGAAAGATTGCTGGGAATGGTGACTTCTTCAAAAACAATTAGAAAACCTATCTGTAGTAGATCTGTAGATTGAGGCAGCTCAATATTCTATTCAGTTGGGATTTTGTAAACATGATCATTTTCATATTTGTGCCAAGTAAAAAAATTACCACTGCCTTTGGATATTCTACTCCTCTGCATCTCTTAAGGGACTGTGATATGTAATGAATTAAATTTAAGTAAAATACCTTCATATTCTGTGATGGAAGGTACTGCAGGAACAGAAGCACTGTTATAGCAGTGCTAGGAGTAGCATTTAAGTTAAATTACTGAATGTCTGCTTTCTCTTGCAGATGCAGAACAGCCATCTGGTACTAAACCACTCTTTATGAATGGTGCCTGCTCCTCTTCATTTTTAATGTCCTCGGGAACTTTTCCACTTGCTGCATTCCCTGAATGCAGGTAAGGTGGAGATTTGTACCCTACCTTGTCATTTCTATCCTTCAAATTATGTCTTCCTTTATTCTGCAGAGTCACAGAATTTAGCATCTATCCTAGCTCCTCTGCAGAAGATTTTTGCTTTTCTCTTGGCTGATTTTTAGTGGCTCTTTGGCTCCATTTTTCTCCTAGAAAATGGAGTAGAGAATATTACAAGCAAAACTCTAAATCTCCTTTCTCTGGTTCATGGTGCAGTAAATCATCCTTCTGAATAGCCATAATCTTATTCTTGGTTTTCTTTTACTCCTTCCTTTTATTTTTCCTCTGATTTTATTGCAAGAGATGCATAAATCTCTTACAGATTTTTTTCAGACATTGTGTTAACGAGCTTAAGTTGCAGCAGCCATGGTTGTACTCAGTAAATCAGCCTTGATGCTTCTCCTGATAGTCTGTTTTCTTGGCCTTTGAAAACATTCACTTATTGTGACACGGGTGACCAGTGCAGTTAGTTCTGTGCCCCTTTTTCTATCGGCCATTGCGTATTTTCCCCCATGGGAAAGACAATTCCCACAATCATGGTGTGAAATGAGAAGCCTGGAAGCATTTTGTGCCGAATGTTTGTTATGAAGACAGTTGTAGAGCAAGTCCTCGAAGGTGTGTCCATTGTTATCCCTGGGTTACCTGCTTCAATTTTACCTCTTTTCAGTTAAAAGCACGTTCATCTAGAATAGCTCTTCTGCACCAGAACAGTGCTTTAAGAACTAAATACTGGCACATTTGGTAGGTTTGGTGGAAAATGCTGCTGCAGAATTCAGTCAGTTATGCTGTACAGATGGAGTAGCCCTCTGTAGCATAAACTTTTAAACTAAGTGGTTTGGTTTTCTCGATAACAGAATAAGGCAGCACTGCAGTGAAGGTTTGGAGTACAGAAAAGTAACTGCAAGGCAGTGTCTCTCTTTTGGAGCCATCTATGTGCTCTAAAAAGAAACTGCAATTGAAGACAAAGCAAGTGGGGTTGCTTCTGGTTATGTGTGTGATCCACAAGAGCTGCTGACCCCTTCTCTCTCCTTTTTCTCACTTGTCCTTCAGTTCCCCTCTCTACCTTTATCGTCTGATGGCAGTTGTGGTTCATCATGGAGACATGCATTCTGGACACTTTGTCACTTACCGCCGCTCTCCACCTTCTCCCAAGAGCCCCCTGTCTGTCAGCAGCCAGTGGCTGTGGATTTCGGATGACACAGTTCGCAGAGCCAGCTTGCAGGAAGTCCTTTCTTCCAGTGCTTACTTGCTTTTTTATGAGCGTGTTCACTCGAGGGTACAGCACCGAAGCTTGGAGTTGAGGGCTGAAGAGTGATTCAGAGAACAGAAGGACAAAAACTGACAAAACTCCTCTAATGAGATCTATGTTGCACCTCCTGTTATGCAAATAACCCACCACAGGCCCTTTAACTCTCCCTTCCCTCTACGGCAACGGCTGGCTCCTGCTGGGAGTTGTGTTTTGTACCAGAATTACACTACCCAAAGCTGGTCTGCCAACCTTGTGCAGCCCAGAGTTCCATCTGCATTAGAGAAGCATTTATTCTGTTAGGTAGTAATTTTGTCAACATCACAGCTCTGAAACAGATATTTCAAACAGACTTCCCAAGGCTCTGTTCCATATTCTGACACCTCTGGAAATTTTCAAAGGGAGCTGCTGAATCCTGTACATTTCACTGCAGAGGTTTCTGAACAGAGGAGCCCCAGAAGCAGCTGACGGGAAGCTACTGTTATCAAAGGCAATGATTTAAGAAACAAAGTGCCTTGAGCTTACTTGAACAGTAACATTACCATCGTGACTCCACTGCATGTCCGCTGCTTTCTGAGAAGTGTCTCAAGATGATGGGATGAACTACTAACAGAATCAGATTTCTCTTGATATCCCAGCTAATCAATAAAGCAAGGCATCTCTACATACCATGCAGGATCCAAAAAACAACTCATTTTCCTAATATTTTAGTTCTTTATACACCATAGAAGTACTTCTGATTCAAAGTGCAGTTTCCTTTTTCCAGAAGATGATTTTTTTATCTATTAAGAGCCAAGACCCTGATTTATTGCTCCGTATCTTTGGGATACATGGTGAAATGAAGAGAGAGAAGCATTTGCTAGCAATCAGTATTGTCATTTCCGTTGTCACTATGGAACTGTTGAATACAGTTGCTTGTAGTATCAACTACAATTTTTAATGCTGTGATTTCAAGGCTACTGTAACTGCTGTTCTATACTTGCCCTTCTTATTTTAATGATGAAAACTGCCATTTCTCATCAACCATCCAGCTACATGCTGCCTGGCTCGCAGTGGAGCTTTAGAGCTTGGTCCAGAGCTGTGACTGTGAGCTGAGGTGAGTACAGCAACTCGAGCATCCTTGTGAAGTCAGAGCGTGCGCGACTGAATCGGGACTGGTGAGCACACACTTGTCTTGTGAAGTAGTGCAGCAGCAGCAGCAGTCTGAAAAGGCTGATGTTACTGCAATAGATTCACAGATTGCCATATAAATAGAATTAAGGTGTACTGTGCTGCTCTAGGTTGTTTGATGCATGAAAAATCCCAAATAAAGGGAGGGAGAAGCAGCAAAAATGATCTTTTTCACTGCTTTTAAGTTACCAGGAATAAAGTATGTAGGGTATTTTTAGTTCTTTTCTATCCTTGTAAGATTAATTTATCAGACAAGATTTTTCAGTGTAAAACAGCAACTAAGTTTTCCAATGGTAATAACTTTTTAGGGCACCTTTGTACCTCATGTACTCATCTTGCTGCCCAGAGCTCATAGGCATTCAGAGTTCCTTAACTGAAAGGCTCAAACCCAGTCCAAATAGGAGTGGTAATGGCTGTATATGAAAAACTATTTACACAACTCATCATTCCAGAGTATGGATCACAATTCCTGCTCTAAGGAGTGATCACAGTACATACATAAAATAGCCTTTATCAAGTCACTGTCCTGAGCAGTCTCCCTGTCTGTGCTAGGCCAGCAGTAGCATGGTTTTAACCTTCCTAATTTAAGGAAAAGAAAAAAAGAAGGAAAACAAAAAACCTAGAAGGATGCAAAATGCCAAAAATGCTGTGGCCATTGAACTGAGACCTGAGGGCCTTGCAGAAGGGAGGAGAAGAAAGCTCTCTGTTCTGGGCAGCACTGGGTGTGCAGTGGGAGCTCTGCAGAGCAGTGCTGGGTGTCACCTAAGGAAAATCATCATGCAAAGCATCGAGCTCCAGCAGGTCTACCATCTGTACCTCAGAACTTCCAAACATTTCCACTGCCAGCAGTGTATGTTCTGCAATACCTCTTCTCAACAGGGTCTGTTTAGAGTTTTTAACTCTGAATTTTTGTGAAGTTCAGATGAACAGATCACACTGTTTAGAAAGTAGTAATGCTGGAGGTGGGTCAGAACAACGCACACAACAGACTAAGTCAAGCTCATGAGCTTGTAACACGGACATAAAGCCACAGGTCACTGCAGGCTGGCATGTTCAATGTATTTTTCTTTTCCTTTTGCATAGAGCTGCTTTCCAGCAGGGGCCAGCTGGATGAGAATGAAAGCACAGTGGCTGTACGACACCAATAAACTGCTCAGCTTCACTCAGCTGCAGATTTACTCTGAAAGCTTCCCCAAGGGCTATAAAGATGAGGGCTGAGGAGTCAGCATTTGTTCTAGCTTTCACTGTTAGGAAAGAGTAGATGGTCTTGGCTTAGGCCTCAGTGAGGAAGGAAGCAATTATCAGCACCTCAGTCCTGGTCCTGAGCTGTGCTAGGTACTCCCAGCCTGCTGTGAGGATCAAAGACCCCTGCAGATGTTTGCCACCCAGCCCTCCCCTTTGGAGTCCCTGGGCTCTGTGCAGGCACAAGAGGCTCATCAAATGCTCTTCTTACTCACAAGGTTCCATGGTGGAAAAAGTGTTAATAAAATGTAAAAGGTTAAAAAGCATCAGATAAGGCCTCTAACATGATACCTTTGTGTTGGGATTGTTTTGTCTTATTTTGTGCATTATTTAAAAATGTATGATATCACTACAGTCAAAGCATTGCACTGCTGTTTGAAGTTGCGTTTTCACTTCAGGGTATTTTTGTAATTGTACAGTAGCAATAAAAGAACAACCTTATTAGAAAAAGTAGCTGTTCATGTGTGGTAATTCCTTGAAACCAAGGCCAAGCTATGAGCCAAACCACATTCAGTGTATGTGACAGAAGCAGCACTTCACATCCTCTGGGTAAGAAACGTTCATGCAGGAGCTTTTCACGCTACATGTGGCATTTTCTGGTAGTGGCAGAGGGTGGGAAGAAAAGAGAGGAGGTTTAGATTAGATATTAGGAAGAAGTTCTTCACTGTGAGGGTGGTCAGACACTGGAACAGGTTGCCCAGAGAAGCTGTGGCTGCTCCTCCCTGGAAGTGTTGAAGGCCAGGTTGGATGAGGCTTTGAGCAACCTGGTCTAGTGGAAGGTGTCCCTGCTGATGGCAGGGGGGTTGGGACTGGATGAGCTTTAAGGTCCCTCCCAACCCAAACCAGTCTGGGATTCTATGACCAATTCCAAGTTGTCTAAACAGATACTAATTCCACAGCCCTAACGGACCTACCACTGAAGGACAGGCCCATCACTAACTCAGATGCTTGCAGCCTGGTTCCACAGGGATCAGTTCCCGTTCTCGCTCGGTACTCACCACTGCTGGATTCCACAGGACCTGTTGGTTCCTCATTTCAGCATTTCAGGTAGTCAGAATGGAATCCCTAGGGATAATTATTTAGAAAAACAGATGCTTTCAGACTTTCAGGTAGTCAGAATGGAATCCCTAGGGATAATTATTTAGAAAAACAGATGCTTTCAGAAATTATAGTCTTTCCTGGTGCATTGTCCGTGTAAATGGTTTAACCCAGCCTTTCCCCAAACGGTCATCTTACGCTCCCTGGTTTCTGTACAAAGGACTGAAGGAAGAAGAGGCCCCATCCTGTGCAGCAGCACCTCGTGTTTCCCTGCCCCACCACACCACTGACCAACAGAACCCAAACTCTGTGTCAGCAGAGACAGAGCAGCTGAAGAATATAAGCAGACAGAAGCCATAGTGACTGTAAAACACGCAGCCAGCCATGTCACACTCACTATATCCATATCCTGGCGCTCCTCTTTTTCATGTCAATCTCATTTGTGTTTTATTTATTTATTTTATTAAATGATTACACCCTGCAGTTCATAAACTATTTCGCTGCTATCTCAAGGATATAGAGTATTCTGATCTTTTTGGAAAACTGGAGAGGTTAAGATCAGTTGAGAAGAAACTTCCTCCTGAGCGAAACAAGGGTATTACTCATTAAAAGTACATATCAGCAGGACTCCAGCAACACTTCATGGAGACGAAGGATTCTTGGCATTTCAGACCAGTAGTTGCAGTCTTTATTAATAAGTTACCAAGGACACTGTCTCCTCTCCTGGTTTAATGTGCTCATCTGGTACCTTGGATCATCCAAGACAGTGTCTGAATGAGAATCTGACAGTTATGTTGGGAAAGAAAGCTTCTATTTTCAGAGTCAAGAGATCAGGTTCCCGATTACTGAATATTTCACTTCTTGGCTGCAGTTATCACTTTCCGAAACGTGAGGTTGATTCTTGGGGCAAGCACTCTCTTGCGGGTGGGCAGGCTGTGGTACCAATACACGTTGGTGGGGTATTTCATCATCAGCAGGCTGCCGTGGGCTAGCTGCAGTGTGATGGGCTTCATGTGGCGCGTTGCGTTTTTCCCTCTGGAATCACAGTGCCTGAAAACAAAATCCCTGCAAGCTCCGAAGGACACAGACGCGATGGGGCTGCGCGGAACCAGCTCCCTCTCCTCATCTCGGTGTTCACCTATGTGGTCCTCACCGTCTTTATATCTGTACACAGAACAGATTAGTTAGTTCTTCTGCCAATCCAATTAAACGAATGTCAAACAACTCCTCTGTGACCTTGTCAACAGCACTGCACAAGCCATTTTGCATTTGAACAACAAGCTGCTCGATGCAGTTGGAAATCAGACATACCTGTTAATTAGAACAAAATTAAATGTATGTCCTGTTTCCGAAGCGACGCGGTCTCTGATACGGTTGAGAATTGGGATCCACGGCTTAGGAGAGAAGGTGACACCCGAGTAAGTGTATGTTAACTCAGGGTCTCCATAGGTCACCTGCTTCCTCGGGATGTCGTGCCACTTGCCAAACACGTGCAATTTCGTCATTTCACCTGTTTAGACAAGAGATAAGAAGGATCAAAACCAACTCTGTCCTACCTCTGCAGTTCAGAGCTCTCAACGTTCTCCTTGATTTGGAGCTTCTGTGAATCTCAGCAGAAATGAGGATGCTTATGACAACCCAAAAGCTGACACAGAACCATTCTGGTTGAAAAAGCCTTTTAAACTCATCGAGTCCAACCAT
>NW_010304166.1:0-2205 GCF_000700745.2 Antrostomus carolinensis
GGGGGGGCGGGGAATGTGTGCAGGAAAAAGGCATTTTCTTTCTACCTGCCAAAGATTTCTGCCCAAAGACTCTCAGTGGAAGTCTGAAGGATTACAGTATTATTGAGAACCCAGTACTGATAAACACCACCTCAACTCAGTGTCCATATTTCCTGAGTCTTCATACTGGTTTGGACATGTGTAGATACAATCTGAAGTTAAAACCATATTTGTGAACAGCTCCTGCAGTGTTAACAACACTTTTATGCTACTCACCCTAATGGAAGTATCTGACACCCCAATAACCACACCACCTACCCCTTCCTCTCAGGGACCACAGAACTCTGCTTCAGCACTGAATTCCAGATTTAATTAGAATACTAACAAATCTGAATTTTAAATGTGCTTATTTTAAATACTGGAAAAGTTAAATAACCAACTAATGCTGCAGGTACTGTATTCCCAAACTTTAAGCTTTGTTTCTGATATTATTATTATTATTATTCCTGCCCACCAAATTAGCATTTTTGGAGACTATTCCCCCAAAAGACAGTTTTAAAGATACTGTTGATACTGCCAAAAAACCTGCAGCTTCCCAGGAAGGCCAAATGTGATGTGTATCAATGAAGAAGAGCTCTTGGACTGCCATTCTGTTTGAGGACTGTAGAAACAGAGCACATAAATATGGTTTCAAATAGTTTACAGAGCAACAGTAAGCAAACAAGAATGGTGGAATGGGAGGCCAGGATGAGAATCACGGAATCATTCTGTTGGAAAAGACCTTTAAGATCATCGAGTCCAACTGTAAAACCAACACTGCTGAGTCCACCACTAAACCATGTCCCTCAGCACCACATCTACATGGCTTTTAAATCCCTCCAGGGATGGGGACTCCAGCACTTCATAAAAAGCAGCACTGACTGCACTTACATCCTGGCCACACTCCGGTACCGTCAATAAATATCATCTCGAACTGCAATGAAATTCAGGCCCATCTTCATCTTGGTTTCTTGAGCAACAGCTGAGAAAAACATGAACTGATATCACCTCTCCCTACGGAACCTTATTCCTCTGACATCCATGGACCGCAGCAGCTAACACCGCTTGTGCAACGCTCTTTTCAGAGAGCTGTCACCACAGGCTTCCCAAAAAAGGTCCTACAGGGTCCAAGCCACAGTCATACAAGTAGATGTTGTCACTGTTGAACCCCAGAAGTGCAACTCACATCCCAAGTTAAGCACGGGAAAAATGAGTAACGTGACCCAAGGGAAGAATTAAAGTACCCGTAACTGCCATGAGTGGTGTCCCCAAAAGAGATGGTGGTTTTACAAGCCCAGAACAGCAACTAGTCACCCGCTCTCTAGCCCGCAGCAGAAGTCACAGAGCTGAGACAAGTATCCAAACTGCCCATGACTCAGAGGCAGAGCATCCCATTTATTTGTGCACAACCAGTATCTAGCAAAGCGTGGCTTGAATGCCCAGTTATTAGCTTGCTAATAACATGCATACATTATTAACTGTCCAAAAAGTCACCCCAAAGAGATCCTCAGGGCAGAACAGACACACAGAAGCACTATCTCTCTGCACTGTTTTGCTGTTTGAAGCACACAATGATTGTGTTCAGGACCCTTATCTAAGCAACCTCTCTTTACTAGTACACCCCAAAATTCAGACCCTTTAAAGCAACATAAGCTTGATTTCAGGATGGGTATCATCATATTTTGGGGGTTTTTAAGATGTGTAACAGCCAGGACCTCCACTAAAAATAGCTAAAGCTCAACTACATAACTTAGTTTGCAAACTGAAGTACCTACAAACACTGTTCTGCAAGAAACATCAGCCATGTAAACTTTTAAACAACAGATTCCAAAGTGCAGATCTCACCTGCTTTGCTCCGGTCCTCCATCATGCTAAAGGTTGGCCATAAAACACCGCACAACCGAGACAGCCCTTGGCCCCTTCCTGCTTGGCAAGAGCCCTTGTTAAGTCCTGACAAACACGTTTGTTTAATGAGAACATTCTTTTTAATGGGATCCATAACTCTGGGAAATGCTCTAAGACAATTTTATCCATTGCTTTTCAACAGAAAATCAGGAAAAACCCAACATCTTCAACACAAGTTTTTCAATGCAAATTTAGGGAAGGTAAAGAATGGGAAAGGACAACACTGAGACACAGTTTCACAGAATTACAGTTTCACAGGATGTCAGGGATTGGAAGGGACCT
>NW_010304167.1:0-9147 GCF_000700745.2 Antrostomus carolinensis
GAACTCAATGATCTTAAAGGTCTTTTCCAATTAGAAATTAAGGATAATTAACAGCCTCAAAGATGAGCTTGCTGTCTCTACCCACTTCTCCAGAGCAGTCCAACAGGGTTTCTGGTGCTCAGCTGTCTACCCCAACTACTTGTTTCTTACCTCAGTGACCAGCAATAAGCCCAGCAGGTAACATATGACTGCAATGGCCAGGATCAGCAGCTCCCGACGCCCCTTCTTCCGAAACACTCCTGGGAACAGGTCAATAAGGGCTGTCACCATGCTTTCCACACAGACAAACTGCAGAAGATGGACACATCAGAAAAATCAGTGTCTCCCCTTCCCCAAGCACACACTCCCTCTCACTGTCCTTTTTACCTCCAGACACCCAAATCCTTATTTTTTTTGTTTTCTCTTGCTTTGACCAAGGGCCAGCTACAGCTGTGAGGGACCCAAACACAGCTCGATATATCAGTGAGGTCTCTTCTGGAGCTGCAGACCAAAGGGGTTAAGAGTACAGCCCCATGCTGGAGGGAATGAACCGTGAGATGCACAAGGAATTGTCTCAAACCCAACAGAGCGTGATGCTGCACAGCAGGAAAGGGAGACAACGGACAGACTCTGCCCCTCGAGCAGGGTGAGGAAGCACCTGAGGTGGCACAAGGAACCCCTAGTGACAGAAGGGAGCTCCCTCTGCCACTGTGAAGCTAAGAAGAGCCAGGTGACTGTGGGGGCACAGCTCAGCCCTGACATCAAGCACATCCCTGGTACAGCAGGACGGGCTGTGAAGTATGTGACATGCCTGGAACAACCCAGTAGAGAGGGTGGCCAGGGGTCCCACAGGTGAATTGCTGGAGGGTCGGGAGGCTCTACAGAGGGATCTGGACAGGTTGGATCAATGAGCTGAGGTCAATTGTATGAGGTTTAACAAGGCCAAGTGCCTAGTCTTGCACTTGGGTCACAAAAACCCCCAGCAGGGCGACAGGCTTGGGGAGGAGTGGGGGGAGAGCTGCTGGGCAGAGAGGGACCTGGGGGTGTTGGTTGACAGCGGCTGAACATGAGTCAGCAGAGTGCCCAGGTGGCCAAGAAGGCCAAGGGCATCCTGGCCTGGATCAGCACCAGTGTAGCCAGTAGCTCCCACGGCGTGAAAATGCCACAGACAATGTGGAGAATATATTTGAGGTACCACCTTATCCTTTCCCATGGACTTGGGGGTGCTCAGGGTGAGGATAGGAACCTGGGTGTTAGAGGAGGAGGACAGATTTTCTGTACCTGGCTGTCCAATCCCAAGAAGATCAGCATGAGGAAGAAGAGACAGGACCAGAGCTGAGACACAGGCATCATCGTTACTGCCGCTGGATATGCTATGAAAGCCAGGCCAGGACCTGCCATCAGACCACAGGATGAACACGTGTGTCCCCCACCACCATCACCTGCCACCACCACCCTGCAGCACAGAGTGAGCTCACTTACTGCTTCAAACCTCGTATCATAGAATCCCAGACTGGTTTGGGTTGGAAGGGACCTGAAAGCTCATCCAGTTCCAACCCCCCTGCCAGCAGCAGGGACACCTTCCACTAGACCAGGTTGCTCAAAGCCTTATCCAACCTGGACCTTGCACACCATATCACCATATCTCCTTGCCCACACAGGGCTGAAAGCTGTGCTGGGGAGCACTGTTCCTGCAGATCTTGCTGCAGACACCCACAGCGATAGCTGATATAGACAACATCGTGGACCTCACTTCAGAAACGTCCCCCTCCCCTTCAGGCTTTCTGTTTTACCTTGGCTCTGAAGTGTCCCAGAAAAACTTACCTGATTCAGCCACTTCTGCAATGGGCACTCCCTGCTCTCGAGCCATGAAACCCAGCACAGAGAAAATGGCAAAGCCAGCAGTGAAGCTGGTGGCACTGTTCAGGAAGCAAAGCATGATGCAGTCCCTGCAGGAGGGAGACCGGAGAGAAAGTGGGGTTTCTTGCTGCAGGATGGATCCACATGTGATCATGTCTGTATTCAGGTTCCCTGGTCGGACAGCACAGACCAAGGAACAGCAATGTTTGTCTTGAACTCCCTCAGAAGTTAATATCTCAGAATAGAGCCCAAAATGAGCCTACCTACCTCGTACCCTACTGTTCAAGAGTCACAGGACTGTATGTAGCACAAGAGGAGGTTGGAAAAGACCTTTAAGATCACCAAGTCCAACCATGAACCCAACACTGCCAATCCCACCTCTAACCCATGTCCCTGAGCACCTCGTCTGCCCGTCTGTTAAATCCCACCAGGGAAGGTGACTCCACCACCTCCCTGGGCAGCCTGTTCCAACGCTGGACTGATCTTTGGGTGAAGAAGTTTTTCCTCAGATCCAATCTAACCCTCCCCTGGTGCAACTGGAGACCATTTCCTCTTGTCCTGTCCGTTGTTCCTTGGTTGAACAGACCCACCTCCACCTCTCTCCACCCTCCTCCAAGGGACTTGGACAGAGCCAGAAGGTCTCCCCTCAGCCTCCTTTTCTCCAGGAACAGAAGAGGAGGAAAGATGATTGATGTCTCCCAAGTACCATTACATTTTCCCATCCATGCTGGAGCAACACATGAAGGAATAACAAAGTTCCTGCTTCTCAGGGCTCTGTGAAAGGTGCCAGAAATGGTCCTGACAGCTTCACTGAGCTCCATGTTAGGCCATGGATAAAATAGATCTGTAACCCAAGGGCAAGGAGGAGGCTTGACGAACTTGATTAATCCCCTTGAGAGGATCAAAATGCCACTGGCAGTACATTACCCTGATGGTAGTCAAGCACTGGAGACAGGGAGCCCGGTCAGCATCTTTGTACCGTCTCCCTTGCCTAGCAAGTGACAGCAGAGCTGGCCGTGCCACCCCTGCTCATCCACCCTGTCAGAACAGCCCATGGTATCTCCACACAGGCTGAAGGCACTCTCCATTTTTATTCCCCCCCCTTCACCAGTCTCTCCCGTTTCCAAGCTGACTCATGCAGCAGAGCACTGCTCAAGCCATTTTCTGTAGCTCCTGCGTCCCCTCAAGCCACTCTCCATCCCTACGCTGAGTCCTCTGCTTGTTAGTCAAACCCAGCGTGACCCCAGGTCTCCCCTGGGGACAAAGCCTGCCTCAGATGCAGCTCTGTGCTGTTTATCTCAGAGCAAATTTCCAGAAGGATACAAGGAGTCCAGGCTCCTCTTACCTGTAACAGTTGTTGGTGTATTTGTTGTAGCTGCCCAGAGCTGTCAGGCATCCTTGGCAGATGGCATAAGAGAAGAGGATCTGAGTGCCTGCGTCCATCCACACCTGGGACAGAGAAGATCAGTGGTCTCCAAACCTGACAACAAAATAAATGCCTGTGCCCTGTCTAGCAACAACCCCTCCAGCTACGCAGAACAAACTCCACAAGACACAGAGGGCCTTGGTGGATGTGGAAAATGGGATGCTGAGGTGGTTTCACCCTTTTGGCTGCACCAAACCCAGTCTGCTCTCTCACCCTGCCCCTAGAGAGAAGGGGAGAGAATTGGAAGGAAAAGGGCAAGGAGACTCATGGGTTGAGATAAACCAATTTGAAATAAACAACAATTGAAATAAAATAATAATGATAATAACAGTACTAACAGAATATACAACTGAGTGATGCCCAGTGCAGTTGCTCACCACCCGCCGACCGATGCCCAGCCTGTCCCAGCGATCCCGGAGCACAGACAGTCCCCAAACCGCAGAAGAGCGAGAGCCTGAGCGATCCCTGAGAGAATCCCCCTGATTTCCAGTCAGCCCTGGTTCATGTCCTGCCCGTGCCAGGATAGGAGATGGAATATCTCATTGGCAGAGCCAAATGCCAATTTGGGGTTTTGCTAATTACTGCGCTTCCCCCCTCCCAGCCCTTTGCACCTGCAACTCCCCAAACACAATGAGCTTGGGCTGCAGCAGCAACTAATGACATTGGTACCTGATCAACATTCTTCTCATCACAAATCCCACACTGAACCCAACACACAGCTGCTCCAGCTGCTGAGAAGAACATTAACTCTGTCCCAGTGAAACCAGGACAGATGCCTCTCTGGGGAAACTGAGCTATAGGACTGAAAGTCCTATAGCAAAAGTCTCCTGAGGGAACTATATTTTCACATCTCACTCAAAGTGACATCCCTTCATCCCTTTATCCCTGATAGCATGACTCCATCTGAAGTTGGCACTGCAGATGTCTGTGGTCCCCACATGTCTCAGGGTTCACAGAGCCACTGGTGAGTCATCCCAAATGAGGACCCGTGAGTCCTTTGCGTGATCAGTGTACTCCCCTCTTTGCTCCCCAATCTAGTCTCCCCACATCTCTGAGGCTACAGTGCAACGTGAAGGGCAGAAAATTGTTGGGATGAGAGTTTTTGGGCCATTGAGGTGTCATGCCCCAAGGTTCCCCTTTGCTCTGGTATTGCATGGGAAAAGCGGAGTGGGCTTCTTCACCACTGCTCCAGCCCCCTCGCCAGTGGAAGGGTTCACCCCATGTGTTGGGAGTGAGCTGCAGCTCCACTCTCAGCTCCTCCCAAGGGAAGCCCTGAGCTGCCAGTCAGCAGGCAGGAGAACAGCCACCTTTCTGCTTCTCTGTCTGTTCCCTCTCACTCTTTTTCCTCTAAGCAGCCCCCAGCTGCAAACACGCAGGCAGCAGCAATTTGGCAGCTTTAAAAAATTCCCAACCCCTTGCTGCTTCAATTTACACAGGCCAGAGAGAGCAAGAGAGGAAGAGTCCCTCATGAATTTCCTGCCCATGGGGGACAGGAGATGGAACAGCCCCTTGGCAGAGCCCAATGCCCATGGAGCTGATCCACTGCAATATTCCTCACCCCCAGAGATCTTGCAGTTACAGACTGGCAAAATACAAAGTCCTTCAACTTCCAGCAACAACCAAAAACATGGGGATGTTCTCAGCATTTCTTTCCTACCAAACCCCAGCTGAACCCAAACCCCAGCGCTGTTCCAGCTGCTGAACAGAACCAGCTCTGGCCCAGCTCACACCAGGACAGCTCTGTAGCAGGATCCCTCACTCCTGCTACGATGGGCTGCAGCAGCCTGGAAAGACCATGTCAGTTTTAGTTGGGCTGTGAAAGACAAGGATGTTTTCAGTGAATAAGCTCTGACCATGAATAAAACACACACAGCCCCGGTCACCCCCCCACCCCTTGCTCCCCACCCCCAGTTAGTTATTTTTATATTAAAATTCCATTTACATTCAGCTGGTGCTTTGCATTCAGCGCATCACCAATTTTGTATTGACAACACATAATTGCATCTGAAAGCCATTTGGGGGAAAGACAGTGTGTTTGGCAGCTGGTTTGGGAGCAGCTGGGGCTTTGGCCATCTGGGAAGATGCAGGAGGTAAAGCTGAGGCTGTGGGCTGAGCATATTGCTTGGCTGCCTCCACGAAAAGATTCAGCGCTGGAATAATTAGCAGCAGTGTCATTTTAAATGCTCATCTGAGGGGGAGTGTCTGCATTAACACCTCCCTGGGCTGTGCAGCCTGCACAGCGTTGCTGAGCCCATGTGGGGAGGGGAAACACAACCCATGGCTCCAGAAGGTGCTGGAGCAGACACCCTGGAGGTATCTCAAGAGGGGTTCCTGCTGCCTGACCACTGCAGCGCCCAAGGGTGCTGCCCACCCACCTCCTGCCAACTTGGGCTACCTTGAAGTTCTCAGTTTTGCTGCACCCTCTGCTCTAATCTGGATTTAAACATACAATTCCAGACTGGTTTGGGTTGAGTGGGACCTTAAAGCTCATCCAGTCCAAACCGCCCTGCCAGCAGCAGGGACACCTTCCACTAGACCAGGTTGCTCAAAGCCTCATCCAACCTGGCCTGGAACACTTCCAGGGAGGAGCAGTCACAGCTAAAAAAAAATTCCAGGGAGGAGCAGCCACAGCTTCTCTGGACAACCTGGGACACTGTCTCACCACCTTCAGGGTGAAAAATTCCCTCCTCAGATCTCACCTAACTCTCCCCTCTCTCAGTTTAAGGCCATTTCCCCTTCTCTGGATGACATCCCTTCCATCTATTGCATCAACCACACCACTCAGCAGACTTGCCCTCCCTGAGCTGACATCCTCCCTGCTGGGTTGGGGGTTTCTATGAGCTCCAAGGGGTGGTGGCAGGAGCTGACCCTTTGGGCAGCCCCTCACCCCAGGCAGGTGGGACCAGCCCCTAGGACAGGTGAGGGAACCTGCTGCCCAGCTGGGGCACAGCCCATGTTACCCATGTGCATTTGGTCTCTGCAAGCGCAGGAGCTCTGCACTCCCTGGGAGGGTCCTGTTGGAGCCAAACAAAGTGCAAAGCAGGAGAGAAAAGCTGAGGAGTGGTAGATTATTTCCCTGCTGCTTCCTTAATTATTTGCATTTAAGACTCAGCAAAACCATCTGTTCCATGTTGAATATTTCATATCCTCTTCTGGTTTTGCTGAGCCCATGAGTGAAAGTGACCTAATACGCCCACGTGCTGCAGACACACAAGCAAAATACTGTGCCGGGGGACTAGACCCCTCATGGTTCTTTTAAAGGAGGTGTCACTGGTTTGTTGGCCTCACAGAATTGCCTAGATAGGAAAAGACCTTCAAGATCATCGAGTCCAACCATGAGCCCAACACCGACAAGTCCCCGACTAACCCATGTCCCTCAGCACTGTGTCTACACCACTCTGAAATCCCTCCAGGGATGGGGACTCCACCACTGCCCTGGGCAACCCCTTCCAATGCCTCAGAACCCTTGCAGCAAAGAAATTCTTCCTCACATCCCATCTCAACTGCCCTGGCCACAACTGGAGCCCATTTCCTCTTGTCCTGTCCCTTGGGCCTTGGTTGAACAGACCCACCCCCACCTCTCTCCACCCTCCTCCAAGGGACTTGCACAGAGCCACAAGGTCTCCCCTCAGCCTCCTTTTCTCCAGGCTCAACACCCCCAGTTCCCTCAGCTGGGAACTCAGCACACTTGTGCTCCAGACCCTTCCCCAGCTCCGTTCTCCTTTCAGAGAAGACAGTTAGATCCTCAGCTAGCAGCAGATCCAAGGGTCAGGATGCTGGAAACCTTCCCATGGCCAGCACTTGCTTGACTCCCACCCACCTGTGGGTCTGCCAGCCTGGACATGTCTGGTTTCAGGTAGAAGATGATCCCCTCAGCAGCACCCGGCAGCGTGACTCCTCGCAGCAGCAGGATGATCAGCATCACATAGGGGAAGGTGGCTGTGAAGTAAACAACCTGGGGGTTCAGGGAAACAAGAGGAGAGCGGGTCAGCGGGGAGGGGTGCAGGCATCATCTCACCTCATCTGCAGGCGCCCACCCCAACAAACATCCCCTGGACTGTCAGCTATGGCTTTAACTGCTCGCATAGAAGAGGGGTGAGGAAGTGATTAATCAAGGTGACATCTCATCAGCGATTTAGTTAATTTACATTTTGTTCCTCACCCAAGGCTCTAGCACTGGTCGCTCTGCTTTATTTTCTCTTTCCAGTCAGTGTAATTTCCCTGCTCTCCAGCTGTTCTCTTCATCTTTCCAGAGCTGCAGAAGAAGCCACGATCTCTTCCTGTCACTGAGTTTTAATGAGGAGTTATTCAAATGGTCCCATTCCCAGCAAGAGCTTTCCAAATTAAAGAGCAACTTCTGCTGCCCATTTTGAGACACCTCTGAGGGGGTTTCATTTCCAGGGGTGCTCATGCTGTTCTCTCATCCCTTCGATGCTCACAAGTAAAACATGAGGGCACCTCAAAGACTTTAAAGAAAATGTAGATCACTCTTTTTGTAAAACCTTCTTTTCACTTCATCTTATGTAGGATGTAAATGAACGGGACTGCAGAATTAATCAGCTTTAATCCATTGCTTAATGCAACATTGATTTTTTTTTTTCTATTTGTAAAATCTCCATGAACAAGTTGCAATTTTCTCACATTTATTCATTATTAAAATTCATCCCAGTCATGTGAAGGCTTGTTTACTCCATGGATCCATAGCGAGGGGCATAAAATGATGGGGGTTTTGGTGCTTGGTGATAATTGGTCGAGTAAATCGCAGCACATGGCACTTTTGCTGCTCCCCAATTGAATGAGAACAGCAGCATTTTTGGCACAAGTACTAAAATCTACCTCCAGAAATCTCTTCGGGGGGAACATTTATACATGTCAGCTGAAGGCATAAAGAAAGGAAACATGGAAAGAGCACAAGAGTGAGCAAAATGAAGAAAAGAAAAAAAGGCTTTTAAAGAAAATGCGTCTTTACGGAGTTATTTGAAATTATTTTCCTGACGTCGCTATTGTGTCTTTAAGTTTGGATTTCTTAAATCACAGAAGCATAAAATACACGAGGGTCTGGCAGGATTATCTGATTAGAGCAGCCTCTCAGCCAAGCACAACATCCTGTTTAATCTGCAGCTGTTAAAGAAAATCATGCATCTACTCAGAATTCCTGGGTCCTCCTACTCCTTATCCGAATATGTAAGTGAGGAAAGAGAAGGAAAGGGCTGACTGATGTTGAGCCTGGAGAAAAGGAGGCTGAGGGGAGACCTTCTGGCTCTGTCCAAGCTCCTTGGAGGAGGGTGGAGAGAGGTGGGGGTGGGTCTGTTCAACCAAGGCCCAAGGGACAGGACAAGAGGAAATGGGCTCCAGTTGTGGCCAGGGCAGTTGAGATGGGATGTGAGGAAGAATTTCTTTGCTGCAAGGGTTCTGAGGCATTGGAAGGGGTTGCCCAGGGCAGTGGTGGAGTCCCCATCCCTGGAGGGATTTCAGATTCATAGTGTAGACACATGGGAGGGACATGGGTTAGTCATAGGGGACTTGTCAGTGTTGGGTTCATGGTTGGACTTGATGATCTTAAAGGGCTTTTCCAATCGAGGAGGTTCTGTATGATTCTGTGTGGTTTTTTTGACAGTGCCCTGTAAAACTCAAAATGACTACCTGCAGAGAAGGCAACTGGTCTCTCTGACCTGTGATATGTCTCAGGATAGAGAAACCCACTCTGTATTGCTGCACCATGTCCATAACATCCGACTGGTAAAAAATAAACCCTGTATCCTAAAACTTGTGATGGAAAAATCTTCTGTGGTCTCAGGAGAACCATTCCAGCTACTACCTGCACTCACTGTTTCCTCTCACTTTCTGGTCTCACTTTCTTCCTCACATCTCAGCTCCATCTC
>NW_010304168.1:0-4936 GCF_000700745.2 Antrostomus carolinensis
ACCATTCTCTGATTCTATGATTCTATGAAACCTCTGAAGCAGAGCTAGCAAAGATTAGGCAGAATGTGTTGACAAGACAGAGGGGGAACTGAATGATTAAACTGGGCATTGCTGTAGATAATCATCATTGAAGAACAATGTACTTCAGAGACTGTACCTGCCTACCCAACTCCTCCCTCAATCTGGGTCTGAAGTCATGGGAGAGTGTAATGCATTATTTCAATACAGTATATAATACCTATAATGTAGCACATGGTATTAGCTTCCAAATAAATCTTTATCATGACTGTTGCATCATCCAACTCAGAATATAACTTATAAATGCAGAATTCCTCAGTCTTTGGATTGCTGTTTTCTACTCACAACTAGACGCAGTTTAGGAAATAAGAAACACTTGGTTTTAGCTAGCTTTGCTTTAATTTTTCTGCAAGACATGGTACCCCTCTGCTGGGCAAGAACAGATGGAACAGCAAGGAGCTGTGAACCAAAACTGACTGAACAGTAAAACAAAACCAGTCTGTACACACTGAAAAGGATAAGCAAGGAAAGGCCACTGAGGCAATGCATGGCTGACCAAAAGCCTGAGAAAATACAGAGCCCAGATGCAAACCATTAAGTAAACAGCATTCACAATTTAGACTTAGCTCTCCAAACACTGTCCAAACAAGGAAGTAACATTTTTCATTACATCTTTAATAGGAGTCACCTTGAAGGAACTGTCATCTTGACAAGCACCAGTTCTCTAATTCTAAAAACAATTGTTGCAATATTTAGGATAACAGGATGAAGACAGAATTTCCTAAAGCAAAAGATTTTTGTCCATGAAAAACTAAATTACAAGCTATGAAGTCTGCGCTGTAGGAAGCTGGTAAATTAGGAATTTAGCTGTAACTTATGCATTCATAACACTGTTTTCCAGGAGAAGGTATGACAAACCTGAAGCAAACCATCAGGACAGATTTTCTTTTTTACTTTAGGCATTACATTTTTATGCATTACACTTTTATATATACAGATATATTTTTAAATATGACAACTATAGGAAAGATAGGACAACTTCAGACAGCAGCAGCAATGCAGCTGAAAAAGCAAACTCCTACCACAGCCATGTACAATATCACATACAGTTTTGGGAAATACTAGTTAAATCTTATTCTGACCTCTGAAGCTGATAAAGAGAGAAGTTAAGCCTTCTTCTCATTAGCCCCGAGACTGGACTATAGTTGCCCATTTTGTTTCAGACTTCTTGTTCTGTTCTACAAATTACTCTGCTCGGTTCTCTTTAGGTTGGAATACTACTAATTTTAAACCAAGGTAAGACTGCAAAAAAGCCCTGTTTAAAAGTAACATTCTAAGAAGTGACTTCTAGGAAACTTTTATTTTTTGTTAAAAATATAAACACAAACCAAAGCTTGATAGTACTTTTTGCCCCTTTTATTAAAAACAGTCATTACACTTGACATACATTTGGCAAAGACACATGATTGTATCTCTACTTTTCAGGAAACTAATTACAGACTATTACAGAGTGACATTGTGTTTGCAATTATTAGGTAACTCTCCAGAGGGGAAAAAAGCCTGTAGCAACAGAAGAAGATACACAGCCTGAGTAAAGACAAGTTTTTCTAACCAAACCTACACAAAAAACTTCAACTATACAGCAACTATATTAACAAGGAGAGGGGTAGGGGGTAAGAAGTATCCTTCCCTAGCTATTACCCACATTCTCAACAGGACTAGATTTACATAAGAAAGAATATCAGTCCATTTACCAAGATGCCTTGTCCCATTTTCCGCTCTTGTTTTAGGTCAACTGGAAGCTTCTTTTTTCAGTTTTTCTAAAATCTCATCTGGTGTCATCGGTACCAAAATCTTCACCACTTTTTCACGTGATTTACCACCCTGTTTTAGACACACACACACACAAAAATCTTTTAGAGAATCACCACCAAATACACATTCCAAAAAGATCTGACTGCAATGCCAACACATCAGATACTTTAAAAATAATTTTTGAAGTGTGGGTATGCAGAATTAACAAATGTAAGACATAGTTCATCAACATCCTTTCTAGTTATCTGAAAGGTGGAAAACAATGTCTTATCTACTCTCCTTTTAAAATTGGATACAGCCCCCAGAGCATGCCCTGAGTTGATGCTTTTTATAGGCTTAGAACAAAAAGCAATGAGTGATAATTTCCATAATTCACTTGTATAACCCAGAACCAAGACTCTAACTAATTTGCATTTTTGTTTTTAAAAAGTGGGTGTATATATATTTGTATATCTGATAACTGTGTACTTTCAGATCTTTCTTCAGAGTTAAACTACTACAGTTTCCAATGGAGCATTAGTTACTCTTAAGCCAAGTTCTCAGGCTGCTAATATTAACTAAATTAAATCACATCGTATATAACCTATAAAACATTCTAATTTATACAGCAGTTATTTGAAATATTATTGATCTGTTTTTGTACTACTGAAAAGAAGGCTATTCTACATAGGAACTGGTGAGTCTGCAACCTCATTTCTTATTGCCTGAAGATACAACTTTGCTAGTATTCAGTAAACCATGAGAAACAAGTTGCTTTTTAATCTGCAGCCTGGCAAAAAGTTTGAAAAGCCCTCAAGAGACATCCTGAAGGAGGAAAAAGTCCTTTACTATACAGAAATACAGCATGAAAACGAAAATTTAAAATAGATTTTTGAAGCAGTCTAGCCAGCCGACGATGAAAATCAAGGCCCTTGCATAGAAAGCTGGTAACCTCAGTTCTATACTGGGTCATTTCCCACCAATTTCCCAAGCTGGATTGGTTTTGTCAAACTTAGCACTTAACATAAAGCACGTAGCACACAAAAGAGCAGCCAGTAATCAAAATAATTTGCTGTTTACACCTAGCAGATCATAATGGAAAAATCTAAGCCATAGATAAAATACAGACTTTATCACAATGCTTCACTGAGAATGGTCAGTGGCTTGTGAAAAACAAACACTAGCATGTAATTATTTGGACACCCCAGATCAGAACACCCGAGTCAAGAAGATCGGACAACACCGTCCCCTTTTGTGTCCAACTCTGCTTAACACTCTTGAGAATTATCTAGTTAAACCTGAACATCCCTTTAAGGTAGGAAAAAAGTGTTATCTGTAAAATGTTGATAACAGAGTGCTCAATTCATTGATCACATTGCCATTTACCACTAGACTTCAACTACTACATTAAACCAATAGCCAAAAATAAAAAGCACAATTTTTCATTGTGCTCTTACATTCATAAATTAGAAATTAATATGGCTGGAAAGACTGACTTTAAGTACAATGAATTAATAAAACAAATTATTTATTCAGTGCAATGAATAAAACAAAGAGTTTCCACTCCCCAAAGTCAAGACATGTAAATTCTAATGCAAAGAAACTCTTGAGGCCCAGCTATAATCCAAGTGCTTATATATGCTCTTGCTTATGTGTGACAGTTAATTGTCAGAAAAATTTCACTAAAATACAGAAGATACTTCAAAAAAATGAAAAGTTCTTAATAAAATGCACATCCTCCACAAAGTGCAAATTTTGTGAACTGCATTTGACATGAAAACGAGAATCCTTGAAGAACACAGAAAGCATGAACCACACAAAGATGGAAAATATATCATGATGAGAACTATTCTGATTAAATATCTGAAGATCAGCCGTGGTTCTTCCCACACTAAGTTTCTTCTCAATGAATCATTTCATTAACTCAACTAAACACCTCTGAAGTGTCTTTTGGACTGAATTTGGAGAAAAGCTCTGTGTACTCATTAACTTTCAAAATCTTGAATTTAAATTGCAGCAGGGCAAGACTGAAAGAAAAAAAAAAAGAAGTACCTTCTCTAAAATAACTTCACTCTTCTTCACTTCTAGCACCTTAGAGAGGTAGCGACACAGCTCTGCATTTGCCTCCCCTTCTGATGGAGGTGCAGCAATAGCTACACCTACTGCCTCAGCTGTCACATCTATAACAAATATTTTAAGGATTTTATGCGCAAGATATTCAAAACATCTAGTTATTGTCTCCTAAAAATGAACGTTTATGCTTTCAAAAGCATTTTAATTTAAAACTAAATGAAGGTACAGATTAGCAGGTAACATTTTTACACTTCACAAACTCCCTTAAGTTAAAGCTGCTAGCCAGTACAAACAAATATAATGTTCTCATACAAAGACCAGTGAAGCCTTCAGACCCATATCAGAGTGCAGCCGTGAATTACCAGGTTTCACACAACCAGGGCACTGTTCTAAGCCCCTCTCTGCGTTGTCCGTTCTGATGCAGGTGTAGTCCAGCCTGGCATCATGTAGCATAACACAAATCCAATTACCCCACCAAAAAAACCCACGGTAAATAAGTCTGTCCAGAGAGCTGTGGTATCGACAACCTCCTCGTGTTACCAGTTGAGCCTGGATACTCTGCTGCAATCCACCACCTCAGTCTCGTGCACATTTCTATATAAAAAGCCATTCTGATTTGTACATGAGCAAGTCCAGATTTCTACAGGGAGACCACATTTTATTAGATCAAACTTTTAGAGTGCAAATAAAACTGCACAACCTCTCGGGATACCAACAGCATGCACAAAATCACTCGTGTCCAGTGGAAGCGGTTTGTTTGCTGTTCCTTTCATACCGATTCAGAGGAGTTCACAGCGTGCTCGCTGCACCACCTACCGCTCGTTACCTGCCGGGGATGCCGGGGCGCTGCTCCCGCTGCTCCTCAGGGAAGTGGGAACTTTATTCTTCCTTTACTTATCTAACGTGGGGGTTTGGTGGGTGGTGGGGTTTTGGGGGTTTTGTTTGTTTGTTTGATTTAATTTTTTTTTTCACAGCTTAGGCTATAGAGATAAGCTCTAGAGCTCGTTACAAAGACTCGTTATAAAATTAATGTTTACAAATATGTTAAGGG
>NW_010304169.1:0-4325 GCF_000700745.2 Antrostomus carolinensis
TCCCCCGGCCCCCCCACTCCTCTCCAGTATGTAGGATTTTACCGAATAATAGGCCTTCGTAAATGCACCTCTTAATAAATGCACCTCTTAGTTGTTCTGTCACAACGTTTTCTCAGATCTGGCCAAGAGCTCCCCTAACAATCCATAAAATGTTGGCTTATCTGTTAAGAAAGAATTAATGGTACTCAAGACCTTTACTTTAGAGCTTATACCGTTCAGAAATATCTGATTTTGTTGTAACACAGGGAAATAAGGAATGTTTTTCTAAAACAGAGCGCTATTCAGAAGACTTCTTTGGAGTGGAAACCCTGTTTTGATTCCTTGAAATCTATCCAAGATTTCATTCTGTGTTTCTGTTATTGAGTACTTATATTGAGCTTATCCTATCTCCCTCAGTTTGTGATGTGAAGAAAAGACCAGAAAACAGCTAAGGAGCTATGCATAAAGTTGGGAATATTTATGAATTTTGCAAGTTCTGTTTAATACTTAGAACAGCTTCAGTTAGTACTTGGTTTCTTACATTGAACTTATGTTATTTAAACACTACTAAAATCAATGTGAAGTGGTGAAGACATGGAGTGGTTTTGTATGGAATCCAGTTATGCAAAGATATTGAACCATGATACTGTCCTGAAGGACAGTCATGGTGTCTTTTTATACACGGTTAAAGTGGCAGGTTACAACTGTGTTTAGTCTCCCCCAAGTAATATGTCTCTTTCAATCAGAAAGTAATCAATTACTAGAAATATTAGATTCCCCAACTACTCAAAGCCTACTGTTTTAATAATCTCTAAATAAAGAGGTATTTCTTTGTCTTCCAATTTAGCTGAATGTATGTATTAAACTCATGAGTTTAAAATAAGAAGGAGAGGACACTGCAGAGATGAAAACACCAAGGTCTGGGATTAGTTAGACATGAGCCTTTCTTCAGGCAATAATGATGCTTTTTGAAGAGCTGAGTTTTACTGCATTGAATGCTCTTTTGCCTTTTTAGCTGTTAGGACTGGCTGTTTTGTATCATAGTTTCAAGTATAGGTAATGAGTGTGAGAATGACTTTTTAGTCTGAAAATAATCTCATGGGGAGCAATAGAATTTTGCTTGGGTCAAACGCAAAACATGATGCTGCTATCAAACATGTGGTTAAAAAATAATACATAGAAAATTTATGTACACAGCACTGACTGCAGAGCTGGCTGCTGGCTTCTGATAATTCGGTCCCTCTCTGCCTCCCTCTGTCTATGTTCAAAAGTGATTATCTGTCCAGTATTTCTTATTCACAGCTCAAGATGCCTCATCCTCTCATTTTCATTTGCCACAGTTTATCCATTATTTCAAATTTTGATTCTTACTTTCATGTCTTTTGTCACTGAGATGACTCAGAACAACATTGCTACAATAGCTTTTCCATAGCCTTTCTGACAAAATGACCAAGTTGTCATTTACACTGCTTGGCATCTTTGGCTATTTATGTTCTTCCTGATAATGACTTTTCTTCCACTTTTCTAGCTTATAAATGGGAGTTTCTAGCTGCATGAGCTCTGTTTATTGGATTGCCTTTTTCAAGCACAGAACTAAAATCTAGAATACAAAAGTTAAATCCCAGCATTGTTCCTCTTCCCTGAGTTCTGTTACTCAAGAGGCTTTTCTTGGGGGCTGAGATCTCTCACCCAGTAGCAATCCATCAACACTGTTTATCAGATATAACCCTCCCATCCCTGTCATCAGTCAATAAACTTTTAGAGAACAAAACCCTTACATTGTTTAGTTAAGTGTAAGCATAGATTTCTTATTTTCCACTTGTGAAAGAGGATGCCTTGCTTTTCAACTTAAGAATGGAAATAATATCATATTTTTGTATTTTTGGATGCTATAAGACACCTAATTTGACTTTTCTAAGACTAGGAAACCTCAGTTGTAAATTACTTGCATGTAGAAAATCTGCTTTGTCATATGTGCAGCTAAACTTATCCCTGGTGCAACTTTATTGACTTTGAATTAAAATGAGCTTCTGTTAAATGATCCATATAGGAAATACAGAGCTTGGTTAATCAAAGGAAAGAATCCTTTATAATTCGTGTTAGTTTAAATCTCAATTTTTACTTATATGCATTTCTTGCAGTTAATACAGTTAAAAATGCAGATATAGAGTGAATTTGAAAGTGCTATAAATGATGCTGGCTAAATGGTATAAAGAACTGCATGTGAAGAAGCTGGTTTCAATGCACTTATGAGGATGAACTGTATTATGGTTCACATAACAGCATAAGCAACAGTAGTCACAGAGCAGGATAAACAAGTAGGGGTGTGCTGCTCATACAAAGGGGGAATCTTTGTATCAGTTTCTCTTCTCTGTAGTTCAGAGTTTTTAAAATTAAACAAAAGGAGCCTGGCAATCTGATAGATACAGCGAGACAGTTTGGAAAGCTTAAGCATCACCTAATAAATTCCCTGCCAGCAAGGTTAAGTTTTAAAGCTGATATAACCCTCCAAATCCACTGTAAGAACATTCAGGTATTTTCTGTCATGGATTTGAAGTTTTGGGCCTTTTCCTCAGTCATTTCTAGTTTTGTTCTTTTGTAGCTATTTGATAACTTTGCTTATTTTCCTTTCCATATGAAAATAAATGCCTTTAAAACACATCCTATCAGACAGGAGTCAGAATGAGGAAATAATATCCATTCAGAGTTGTGATGTATTTATATTTCTGCCCATGTGGGAATGCAAAGGATATTTAACCTCCAGAAGCAAAGAAAATAACTCATAGAATTCAAACTATATGTAAAGTACCTAAGAATGAAAATATGTTAGAAATGTAAGCAATCTGAGGGAAAGCAAGATCCCTCAACCACTCCTCATAGGACTTGTTCTCTAGACCTTTCACCATCTGTGGATTTCTGCAGTGCAAGATGGCACAGCCATGGCTGTCAAGGCTGCTGGGTTGGAAGGACTATCATGATGCCCTTTCCAACCAAGGTGCTCAGCAACCCAGCCTCAAATACTTCCCTGTTACTTTCACTGTGTGGAGAAACCCTTCCTGTTGGGTTGTATGTCATATTTTCTTTAAGATCTGTCGGCACTGGGTGATATCAGCATAGATGGGAAAACACAGCAGGGCCAGCTGTGTGAAGATGAGTGTAGTGTAAATGGAGGCTGCTACATGGGAATTTCAAGGGGGAAACTTCTCAACAGGCAAGAAGATACTTTAATGAAGAAGTGGAGTTGCCTAAAAGAGGAATGAGGGATTTTTCCAAGTAGTTTAGAGATTGTTTCAAATTCCATGTCATCTTTTACTTGAAATGATAATTTTTAGACCTTGTATTTTATCCAGAAATGTGCTTATTGTGTGTGCATCTGCTTTCAGGGGAGAGGCTGAATGGGCCATATTTCCCTGAATGCTGCTTGAGGAAACTTGGAGGCCTCAGTTGTACTTTCCCAAAGAGCAAATTTGTGGTAGGCTCTGTTTTGCATCCTTGGATTTGCATTAACAAATATATTAGTAGAAATATGTTAGGGACATAAGGTATACATCCACAAATCTATGGGGCCAAATGGGGTCCACCCAAGGATACTGACAGAGCTGGCAGAGGTGCTGGCCAAAACCCTATCTATCATCTACCAACAGTCCTGGCTGACTGGGGAGGTGGTTCCACTTGACTAGAAGGTGGCAAATATTGCACCCATTTACAAGAAGGGCTGGAGGGAGGATCCAGGAAACTACAGTTCTGTCAGTCTGACCTTGGTGCCAGGGAAGGTCATGGAGCAGATCATCCTGAGTGCCATCACACAGCACACACAGGCCACCCAGCTGATCAGGCCCAGCCAACATGAGTTTATGAAAGGCAGGTCCTGCCTGACTAACCTGATCTCCTTCTATGACAAGGTGACCCACTTAGTGGATGAGGGAAAGGCTGAGGATGTGGTGTACCTGGACTTCAGTAAAGCCTTTGACACCATTTCCCACAGCATTCTGCTTGAGAAACTGGCTGCCAGTGGCCTGGACAGGCATACTGTCTGCTGGGTTAAAAACTGGCTGGGTGACCGGGCCCAAAGAGTGGTGGGGAATGGAGTTAAATCCAGCTGGAGGCCACTCACAAGTGGTGTTCCCCAGGGCTCAGTGTTGGGGCCAGTCCTGTTTAACATCTTTATCAGTGATCTGGATGAAGGGATTGAGTGCACCCTCAGTAAATTCACAGATGACACTAAGCTGGGTGGAAGTGTTGATCTTCCTACCTTGAGGGTAGGAAGGCTCTACAGAGGGATCTGAACAGGTTCAATCAATGAGTGGCAATGAATTGTATGACGTTCAACGAGGCCAAGTGCCGGG
>NW_010304170.1:0-15044 GCF_000700745.2 Antrostomus carolinensis
AAACCTTGCCATGCAAACCCAATACAACCTGTTATATATAAGGCTTTCTATAATGAAAAACCCATTAGAATCTTTAGGAAACAAACCCCTACAATTCTGTGATTCTGTAATATGATATCTTGAAAAATATGCTGCCATAACAACAGAGAACAGAAAACAACACTTACTTCTGCAGTGATGTACAGATAAAAGAAGGGTTATTGAGTGTCAATGTGAACTGCTAAATTTTCCTTCCAAAAATAAAAACAAACAGTAAGAGTCTGAATATGAACTCATTTACATAAAAGTAAATATATTTACTCTAATTGATGAAATTGCTCTCAATGCAACTGAGATTAAAATCTAGTTTAATGTTCTCTTCATATGATCAGATCTAATTTAACTGTAGGAGCTACACAGGACTTTAACAAGATCAGAAATTAAACAGTGCAGTAAACTTCAACAGTGAAAGAATAGAACAACCTGACTAGCAGATCTGTCTCTGGTGCTCTAGCTTTGATGAGTATTATAGAAACAACAAACTCGAACCTTAGTTCCAGTGAGGATAGTATGTATGAAATCTGACTTGCCACATCTTACAGAAGATTTTCTGCATGGTGACCTTTTGCCAAAACAAATTGTATGAAGTTGCTAGCGTTTGCAGGTAGTTGGCAGTTTGCTGTCCAAAGCAAATATGAGAAACTCAATGTGCAGTGGCAGTTACGAAAACCGTTGTGTCTAAACAAACTAATCAGAACACAGTTCCTGAGACACAGTGCTTTATAAATTATTTGTTTAAGGAGGAGCTCATGGAAAGAAGCATTGCATAACTCAGTCAGAAAAGTGAAAGAATCTGTGCTTAAATATGATAACATAGTTGTTCTAAATATATCTTGAAAAATATATATATTTGTTTGTATAATTACACATGTATACATTAATGTCTTATGAAACATTGTCTCTTCTTGTTGGGATGATATCATGGACAAGATCATGTCCCTGCTTCTGTCAAAGTAATGTTTCACATTAACAAGGATGAGTTTTTTTGAAATTTTTGATGGGTTTTAGTGCTTTTGGGTAGTACTACTTTTTTTTTTCTTTAATTTAAAAGAATGATGTATTGTACTGGCAGAAGTCCCAGTAAGACTTAAATGACTTATAGACCGTCTAGGAGTATAACAAGTGAAGATCGTCCCAATATCCCATTTATTTTCAACAAAAAGCTTACAATGGATTCTCAATATTTTACTTTGTCCAAAAGCCTATCCTTAATTTTTCATAAAGAAACAACAAGGTATAACAAATGGGTATAAATCATTATTTCCCATTATATTCACAACTTCAAATGCAGGCATTCAGTCTTAGTGTGTCATTTAGGCTCCTTCTGCAATCTTAAACTTTTTTTTCAGCTTGTGGATCTCACAGATTTTCCAAAAGCAGTATGAATCCACCTGCTGGAAACAGTCTTGGGCTTTTTATTTGCCTTTCCCAGATCAGAAGTTGAGAACCACCTATCTCTTCATTAGTTTCTGAAGAGATAGACATTACTAGAGGATAATTAATCCGTCCTGTTTTAGACATCTGTCTTAGACTGGAATGAATCAATCTCCAGAGATACTTATCCTTTTTCTTTTGCTGTAGCTATAGGTGAGGCTACTAACAAACGTAAGTGGAGAAGAATCCCACCAGTAACGTCAAAACCATAAAAAGCCAGATGATTTTTTTTTAAGTGCTTAGTGGTTTAAGTTGCTAAATTTTTATTTCATGCACACGTGAAGTAATCTCATCTGATATTATTCATTGTTTATCCCAGTTTAAATCACAGTAAAATTTGATCATACCAATATAAGCAGGCATGCTAGTAGTAAGAGATACATAAAAAGATAATTTTAAAATATTTTTAGGGAAATGTAATAAAACACAGTTAACATGGTTAATATGATAGGTTAAAATTTTGCCATTTCTGGAAAATTCAAGATTTTATAAAAGTAAATAGGTATGTAAAGCAACAATATAACCCTGCAACATTTGTGTCTCACAAGCAAGCCATTAACTCAGTGTGATTATTCACATAACTAAGCACTTTGTATAAAGATAGTTTAAAAGACTTAGCACTATATTCTTGCCATGATACTTTTAGACTGATGTTCTAAAAATATGGTCTTTTGATAAACATGGAAAAATGGGAAATCTCCCCCATACTTTTGAGATTTGTTGTCAAACAGAGCTTCCACTCAATGAGGATTTTTTTAAAATTTCAATTTAAACACTAAATATCCAAAATTTCCAAATTCCATATGAATGAGAAATTCTGGTTAGAATATTGTTGCAGAGGCATCAGAACATGCTGTTTCCTAAAAGAATGTGTCTTGCAGATGTCCACTGACTGACCTCAAGGGCATGGAGCATATGGTTCATAGGCTGCAATATTTGTGCTTCATCAGAGACACAGACTGAAGGGAATATTCATATTGCAAAATAAAATATGGGAAGGAAAATAGTTTGATGACCACTAGTTTAGACCACTCACCAACCATCTGATGACACATGATCTGATTTCAAATACTTATTCTTTTTTTTTTTTTTTTTTTTAATACAATACTACTGTAGAGAGCCAGAACAAAAAAATAACATTATTTTAGATAATTTGAACTCAGATGCACCCACACACCAGTACTAAGTAGTGTGGGTAAACCAGTCTGTTTGAGAGGGAGCTAGCAATGATGATATTGGGCAATCTGCACTCTTCAGGAAAGGCTCCCACCCAGCCTTCTTCAGAAATACAGATGCATCTCCCATGTCTATCCCAGGGTCTGAATGCTCTGTGGTGGAGAAAAGCCAGGAGTCCTGAGGTTCCCCATCTCACCTGGAAGGCTGTCAGGCTAGCCAGAAAAAAATTTCAAATGAAATTTAGAAATAGGATAACCAACCAACTGAGAAACCAGGAAACCAGGGATGGCAGTTTTATGTCTATTTCTGTAAATCCCAGCTGTTTGAAATCTACACAGGTAAGTAGTAGCTTGTGGGATGAACCACCATTTTCCATTTTGGGAAAGAAGAGAAAGTTATTCTGCTTATAATAAAGAGAACTATATGGCCACTTTCAAACATTCAGGCAACTTCTTGCTTTTGAAATTGAAGCTGTTCCTTTCATTCACTTTACCTTAAAAATGGTAAACACATCCACTCTTGTTAACATTTATATCTCTTAGCAGAGAATTTCTCTTGGTAAAAGCATTGGTGGTGTGCTAACATAACTCAAAGATTACAGGTAGATACCTGCAGTTTACTTGGGTAGGTCGGGGACAAATCACCACTCATATTGGTATATCATATCTTCTCTACTTAGTCATATATTTATACTGAAATCTACCACCAACTTAATCAGTAGGTATCATACGTAGATGACATAATTATAATTGTCATGTATATGATGTAAGCTTGTAGTCTATGCACAGAAGGTACTTTTCAGAGCACTATCTATTCTCCTCTTCCTTGATGTAGATAACCTTTAAAAGGCCTGCCTATTTTTATTTTGTTTTTAAAAACCCAACATTTTTCTACTGAACTTCTAACAAAGTATCTCCGTAAGCAGATGACTCCTAGCACACAAAGCCCAAGGATATCCAGGGCTTATATAACGCAAGAGAAATAATGGAGTTGAATCTAGTGGAGAACTGATGTATGCGATCTTAGTGTTTTATGTAAGTGTCTTGTAGCCACATCAAAATGAATTTTCAAGCTTTAAATATTTAAGACCAAAAAAAAAACCCGTAGGGAGAAATCAGTCTGAACAGTTCTTGTTTCCATGAAATAGAAAAGAACCCAGATATCCTATTACTCTAAAGTGGTACTTCAAGACTCTCTGGTGGGAAAAGCAGTTTGATTTCTTAATGCCAGAGAAAAACTATTTCAATTGCTTTTCTGTGGGAAAACAGTGGCACTCAGTAAACAGGCTGATCACAGTTGGTTATTTCCTATGGATATTTCAGGAGATACTGTATTGATCCACTGTCAACTTTTCTAATTTGAAGAAAATTTTTTGACTTCAGGGGAGCACTACACATTTCTTGAACTGCACGCTTTTTTAGGGGTGGGGGGGACAGACGGGGTTCTTATTTATTTATGTTTAACACCAGCAACCTCCATTAATCAGCTGCAGAATACAAGTAGAATTCCAGCTGACCTTGGCAAGAGACTCTGCTGGTAAGTAACCCCAGACAGCTTCACTGTGGAAATTAAGCACTCATTCATTAGGAGTGTGAAAATATAAAGGCTGCCAGACATATATCACATCCAGACTTTTGAAAGAAAGAATTTTGTGTTAAGATCACAGATCCTCTTGCCCTAAATCAGTTTATTCCAACCCGGTGAGAATGTGTCTTGAGCTGCAAATAGTGGTTTGTGAAATCTAGTTTAAATTTTCCTGATGAATAATCTCACCAAGTAACTCTTAGGAACAAATCAGGCCCACACTTCTGATCTATATATGGTCTTCCAGTTCACAATTTCCATGAACATTTTATGAAGGGAGTTAATCCAATATCATAGACACATGGGACCGACTGCTATTCCAAATTGCTTGTTGCTATTGGAAATTGCTCATGCTGTGATTCAGAATTAAGTTACAACTTAGAGAAATTTGCAAATTTTGGCGGCATTTGTGTGTACAGCTCAAATACTTAGGGTGAGCCCCATAAGCCTAAGTAGGAAAGCATCATTTACAGACAGAGGAATGAGGGACAGGGTATGACCAAGGTCCTGGAGTGAATCAGTGTCACTGAGTGCAATTTTCCTGTCAACCATCCTTCAAGAAGGATGTGTCTGAGCTCATTCTTATGAAGAGCCTGGTGGTAACCAAATAGGCTGTGTTTGTAGTAATTTTTATACCTTGACTCAGGAGATTATTAATATTGTAGGCTTTAAAGAGAAGTTAAATCCAACCTCTGTTAAATTTTCAGTGACTGGAGACATTAATGAATTCAGATATTTTCTGGCAGGGATCCTATATCTGTTCTAGGGAAGGGAAGGGAAGGGAAGGGGATGCTACCAAGGTTGAAGAATTTTCCATTGCATCCGTTTATGATAGAGGAGCGACAACAACTAAGACCTGGTTGAGACCCCTTTATTGTGAAAATCATTTTGCCATGATCTGAAATACTTTAAAATAAGCTGTGGTTAAACTAGTTGGCGTATAGAGTCAACAACCCATTAGCCAGATGAAAATTGTTGCAATGTGACAGATGTTTGACTCCATTTCTGCCTGGAGGCTGGTGTAAACCAGTAACATTAGTTCCTTGCCAGCTGGATAATATTCCTACACTAGATATTATCTCTTGCTCAGGTAATTCAGTGACTGACTGTCCATTCTTTTTTAACCACTGGAATGAAGGAAAGAATCAGTCTAGGCAAAGGATAATTAATCTTATTAAAACATACCAAAACACAACAACTGGAATTCATTACACTGAAACAATGTTGAGCTTCTGGTCTCAGTTTAATTCCTTGAAGATAAGTGTCCAGAAGTAAGCACTTTTATCCCAATGGCACATTTATTAAAAGTCTTAAAAGAGAATAGGCAACAAGGTCCAACAACTAATTTGAACCATACGAAATATTCTAGGTCAGCGCTAATGAATCTGACAAGGTAGGGTGGAGAAAAGTATGCTAAAGTGTATTTGTTCTGTAGTAAATAAACAAGCCATTCAGTAACAATTATTTGGGAGTATTTCCTAAATCAAATAGACTTCACTTGAAATAATGAAATAAAACTAATAGCATTCAAATGTTTTGTTTTATACATGTGGATTTCCTGAGCAAACCCCTATATTTGTATCTTGTATCTCAGTATTTTTGTGATAGACTATGTTTGGTAGTTACATTAAAATGTAGTATTATTCTCTAAGCCACCACTTGTCTCTGTAAAATCAGTAATTATTATTTATGATAGTTTTCAAACTCTTCCTTTAGCATCTGGCTATTACAAGAAAACCTACCATGTATGACAAACATATACCAGTAACTCAGTTCAAACAAAATGTTAAACACCTTTTTTTCCCTGAATCCTGCTGTAACCAACCAACAGAAAAAACCTCTTCTCTCTCCCCCAGCAGCCATATAGACTAAACACTTTATAAGCCTTATTCTAGGTAGTATTGCTCTCAAGTTACCAAAAAAACTTAACTACACATTTGCAGTCAAAAGTAGCTTGTGTTCACTGGTACAGAACCACAGTCATTTTCAGACTACCAGGCACATGTACAACTACATAAGCTATACAATTATAAGGCTGTTCTTTGGCAAGTAATACATGAGGAGTAACAAAACATAGTTTATTTGACCTGCATATAAAACCATTGAAGTATAATACATTTATCATATCAAAAATGCATCATTAAAATTTAAAAGCAGGTGCAGTTACTCAATAAGCTAATGGTATAGTCTGAAGACTCCACTCAAGATTGTATTGTTGAATTCCCATTGGGATAAAACAGAGAAAAGCAGGGAGGGAATTGGAGTGACCTTGCACCAAGGTGCTAGTGCCTGAGCCTACTTTTCTGGTAGGCTGTGGTTGAGCTCCACTCTGAGGATCTTTAAAGCACTGCATCTTCTGTGCTGTGAGTGGATGAATGCTATAAGCGAGCATGAAAAAAAGCAACAGCCACTACGGAGAGATACATGTGGGTGGCTCTGCACGTGCGCTGCGGCACAGCTCTTCATGACAGTAATCCTAAGGCAGTCTGATGAAGGAAAGAAATGAATATATATTAACAAGAAAATATTAAGAAAGGGAGGAAGTGAAAATTTCCCCTGTCATTTTGAAGTACTCGTATATACATACAATGAACTTGTATGATTCCTGAAGAAGGTAACTGAGGGGATTTCCAGTTTGCACAGTGCAGAAATCAGTGGTCTTCTCAAAGCAGCATCTGTGTTTTCAAGCAGTTCTGTCTTTTTTAAGAGTTCTGAAACAAATTTGTGTAACTAATCACTTAACTTTAAAATGATCATTTGTTTGGTTTTACAGATACAAGACTGTCATCAGATGAAACGTCAAAATTTCCTTTGACTATGTCTGGTTTAGCAGGAGTTTGGCACAGTGGGAGTGGATAAGTCAATCAGAGCTGGTTTTGCTGGAGATTTGCATCTCCCCCTTTTGAAGTTCAGAGTTTTCTCCTTTGGACTGGACTTAATCTGGAAAGGAATCTGTCTTGTTCACATCACATCATGGTGCAAATAGACACAAGCACAGTAATTAGGGACATTTGGGGCATCCACATACAAACTGCACTAGAATGACAATGGTAATGTTGCCAAGTCTCCTAGTCTCAACAGGAACTACTGTTGGTTGAATTTCCATTGTAGGCAAAACTTAAGTTGATGGATTTGGGTGATTTTAAATCCTTTAGTGGCTTGAACCATGGGAATTTGAGGGGGTTTCTCTGTTCATATCATACTTTTGAAGGTAAGATATGAGCTGGAGGGAGAGAAATGGCACAAGATTGATAGTGGTAGGATAGCTACCTGGCAGCTGGATTCTTTTTAGAGAAAAAAGACGGAGCTGAAAAACTGCATGGAGCTGAAAAACTGCATGGAGTTGAAAGCTGCGTTTCAGTTCAGCCTGTACGCAAAGTATAGGTATTTAAATGCCCATGGGTTTTCAAGGTCTGCTTTATTTAAGAGGGAATTGCAAGGATGTAGGCCATTTAGTACCAGGTAACTTTAATGGTTTTATTCACAGATAGAGTTTATAAATAATGCAGTGGCCAACTAAAAAAAAAAAAAAACCAACAAAACCCCCAGAGAAATGTGTTTATCTTTTGGTAATTTTTTTAGTTGGTATCTGATAAAACTCATGAAAACTAAACAACATTTTTGACAAAAAAGAAGAAAAAGTAAAGAATTTTAAAATATTGCTTCAATCCTTCTGCTGAAGATTATTGGGCACTTTGTCAGTGATCAATGAGGTTTTAGCTGACTTAGTCAATCCCCTAATATTTGTTCAAAAAGCTTTCAAATGTCTGTAAGGCATTATGAGATGTGAAAAGTTTATGAAACACCAAGATCCCACAGCTTCCAGACATACTGTCATACTGAGGCATTGCAGTGGAACTCAGAAGCCTCAGTGGGAAATATAAAAAGAGCTTTTGACAAAAAATTACACTGGACTGTCCACTGGGTGATGGAAAAATTTGCAGCTCTTTCCTTCCTCTTCTGAAACAGCTGTCTTCTGTAAGAGGTGAAGAGGATTTTTGGTCCTTTTTCTTCTAAGACGCTTAAACAGGAATGTGCAGAAGTAGTAAATTAAGCGCAGAAATACATTATTCATGTATATGTATGTAAGTATTATGGAAATTGTCTCCTTCGCTGAGCAAAGCTTTGTCTTGGAATGGATATGGATATACACATTCTGAATGTAGGCCACATATCATCAGGTTACATTGCTTACAGTACCATTGCACTGTGTAAAGAGGCAAAACTGAGGCAGACTTCATAGACTAAAATCATACTGCTGAAAAGCAATGTGTTGACTGCTGTTTAACTGAAACACAACCTGCAAGCCTGCGAAGAATAATATTGTAGAGGTGCAAATTCCTTAAACATAGTTAGTACATGTGCCCCAAATATGAAAACATCTGAGGTGTACACACCTGAACTATACAAAACCTTACAGCCTATTGACACATATGCATATTCATAGTGATACATTCCCTTAGTTTCCCTAGCTCTTCCTTCATAGAAAAGTATTATTCAAGTTTCAAACTAAATGATACAGTATATGTTTAAATTTTCCAATAAACTTATATTTTGAAAAGAATACAGCTAACATCTCTAGAAGCAGATAGACTGACACTCTAATTAGAAGGTCAGAAAAATCACTAGAATATTCAATATAGTATACGTTTCTTGAATTTCACTGGCAAAGTACACTGCAAATTAACCCAGAACTCATTATTATTTTGGAAGCTGAAACTGTCATTCATTTTCTGCCATTCAAACAAGGAAACTTAGTTTGGTATGCTCCCAAGTTTTCTATCAACACAAAAAGAAATGGTTAATTTTTCAGCACTTGTTCTTCATTATTCACTAAGAAAAATGATCTGTTTTATAATTTATCATTGATGTTCTATTTATGTACCGTGAGTGGTTGTCATAGTTTGTTTTTCATCTTTAAAAAATTAAAGATGAACTAGTTCTTTTGTTGTTATCCACAAATGAAAAAAATGAAAACTTGTTCTTCGGGTTCTAAATCCACATGTTTGCACTGACAATGTATTTCACTCTCAAGAGAAGTCACATTTATTGTAAACTTCACTAGTTGCTGGTTTATAGGGTAATACGTTAGATAGATAGTACATTTGGGGGAACACCACATACCTTACTGTTTGATCCAGAAAATTTGCGTTGTGTGTTTTCATATGTTTTCGTGCATATGTTTTCAATAAAATTACATATTCAACAGTTTTTAAATACTTTAATCATTATTTTCCAAAGTAGAAACAAAGATATATAGAAAAATACCTGTATTCACAACTCAGTTTTTGTAATTGCTACTCCTTTTGACTTCTGAGTCTTGTCCTTACAATAGTTTGTTGGGAAAAATAAAATTCACCAGCTGTTCGAATTCATAAATACAGATAAAATTTGCAGTGCATACAGAACAAGCTGATGAATACTCTTACCAGAAGTTGGTGTCCATATGTTTAGACACTCTCCTACTATAGTGATCCATGTACAGAAAGCTCAAGTTTGAGAATAGTCTCTCCTACAGATGATACTGCAGTGCCTGTTCAGGTGCCTAAACATACATGGCCAGAGAAACCTTAGATATCTTAAATTATACAGATCATCTATACAAAACTGGCAGATGTGGCACAGAAAATGCAGATGACTGCATTCTTCTGAGGAGTAGCCAAAGGAAGGGATACCCCGAGGAATCAAAAAGGCACAATGTGCAGCTGTCATTAGGAAATAAAATCTTTCCTCGCACATTTGTCACTGATGATATAGAGTACTCTGTCCACCATTTCCACTTCTACTTTCTAAGACCGTACTGAACATCAGTTTTGGAAAGATTTTAAGTGCTAAAAAAATAAACTTGAGTTCAGTCGAGAACAAAAAATGCCAAGATCAGCTTTGACTGTATCTTCCAGTGACCTGTTTCAAATGTATGCAGGTTCTAAATTACATCACACTTGTCTTATGTGTGGAAGTTACGAGCACTGAATCTCAAGGGTAAAGGTCAGTGGTGCCTACCATGGTAATGTTTACCACAGCCCACCTGTCTGTTCACCTGTGGTGTAGCAGGGGACTGGTCAGACAGGAAGGCCTGGGTTGATCCACGTCCAAATTCCTGTATGAAAAGTTACTGGGAGAATCATTGAAATGAGAAGCCAGCCCATTAGATTCTATGGCTTACTGCTGCCTCAAATCGCTTCATTCATTGATGAGGTGGGCAGGGATTGACAAACAATTGCAGCAACAAGTTGATATTTTGAGGATAACATTTAGAGAATGATTTAAAACTGTTTGACATTGTATTTGAGTATGGTTGATAATTGGTGATAACAATTGGTGATAACACTACCAACATGCTTCTTTTCTTGAAGCACACAAGAAACACACAAGATGTATAGGAGTTAGGCATGTAAGTGACTTGTTTCAGGAAATACAGACAAAAAATGGACGTCTCAAGTAGAAAGTGAGTCAACCCCACTGGGAAAAACAATCTGTTAAGAACCCAAAACTCTTGGCAGTCAGCCCAGAACCATATCTTTTCTTAGACACAGTTCTTCACAATGAACAACTGAAGGGAATGTTAATGGAAATTAAAAAATCTGGATTGTGATACTAAAGCTTTTTATTTAAGACTCCAATTAATTGCTTACAGACATCTTAGTAACAAGTTAAGGCATTTACCTGTGCTTCAGTAAACAGTAAAACAGCCACAAAAATAGAATATTCATTGGTCTCTGGGATAGTAAAATATTATTATCTTCCATTTCAGTGTATATTTACAATATCATTTGCAAAACAATTGTGTAGCACACACACAAGACTCATTTTGGAATGCATAGAATTCCTTCTTGAAAATCACAGAATTAACTGCCCCATGCTTAAGGAACTAGTTTAACTGGGTGTGCAGCAAAGATTTCATAATGTAGGTATTATAAAAATTAAATTTAAAAGCTCAAGGACATCAAATTCCATACCATAAGTGTCAAATAAATTTTAGAATGTCACAACACAAATTCCAGTGTGAGTTCAGCACAAATTTTGTGCAATACAACAATATCATAATGACCTTTCCCATAAAAATAATTGGCAACAAATGCATCCTAACAGGTCTTACAATCCCCATGCAACACAACACGTTATTTGGATTGCAAGCATTGTGTAGTAAATGTGGCACACCCTACATTTACTCGTATAATAGTTTTTTCTCTTCATATTTATTCAGTATTATTTACTTCAGGGGTGGCTTTTCGCTGGCTTTCAAGCAGTTTTGATAGGCTACGTAATAGCACACAGTGATGTTCTGAAATGTAGTAACTCCTCCAAAGTGATGCAGTTATGGACTATAATGGCTGAACATGGATTGTCTTGACCTATTTTACAGTTAAATAATCATAGAATCATAGAATGGTTTGGGTTGGAAGGGACCTTAAAGATCATCTAGTTCCAACCCCCCTGCCATCAGCAGGGACACCTTCCACTAGACCAGGTTGCTCAAAGCCTCATCCAGCCTGGCCTTAAACACTTCCAGGGAGGGGGCATCCACAACTTCCTTGGGCAACCTGTTCCAGTGTCTGACCACCCTCACAGTGAAGAACTTCTTCCTAATATCTAATCTAAACCTACCCTCTTTCAGTAGGGTAACGACTGGACTCCCTGCTAATGAGATTTTGAAACTCTTATTTTGTTTTCAATATAGTTTGCATTCTATAGATTTGTAGTTTTGGTGATTACTATAGACTTTTTATAATGAAAAATACATTTCCACTGTTCAGTATTTAAAAAAAAATTGAAAGTTTATCAGTGGTGGCAAATTCTTCTTCAGTTCAGTTTGAAAAAATGGTATCTACAGTGGCTTTTAAAGAACAAAGAAAGACGAAACCATCTTCATTCATTTTTATATTCATTTAAACCTGCCTAATATATGGCTATTTTTAATAAAATTATGGTAACATCTAACTCTACAACTGTGAGGAACTGATGTACTTACTGATTCTCCTGTTTCTAAATTTTGGAGGTGAGAAGAGAGGGGGGGAAGGAGTATACTTGAAATTTAAGTTGTTGTTTTGCAAATATTTGCTACCCGGACACTCTGTTTTGTTTCATATGAAACTTTGTAATGTTTTTGTACTTATCCTTACAGTGACAAGTAAAGACAAATCATTGCCTTTGTTATATAAATGGGGAATTTAGGCAAAGAGAGGGATAGAGGGATTTGTTCAAGGTCACCTGAGCAGTCTAAAATAATGCTGGAAAATGAATTTTTCTAGTCCCAAGTTAACAAGTTATTAAATCACATTTCCTCTCAGTGTGGTATTATACTCCAGTTTGAATTTGGGGGGTCTGTAGACTATTTTTGCCATTTGTATTAAGGAGGCATGCACAAGGATGGAAAGGAAAGAAAGAAAAATGTTAACAATGAATAAAGGTCTTCTGTTACTACTAAGGTGAAAAAACATGCCACAAACATGTTTCATTTCATATGACAGAAAATTCCCTTTCAGTCTGATGTTTGGGTATCAGCATTAGTCTAAGCATGTTAGTGATTCATGTTCAAAACAAGGAAGTAAATTATGGCAAACAGATAATATTATTCCTACCTAATAATGAGGCCTTATTTAAACATAACAGAGCACATGAAAGCACATGGGTGTGATTTCCCTTCCCAAAAGAGGGACAAACCAGGTCTCATTCCCCACCTCTCCCCTCTCTTCACAGGAATGAGACATCACCACCAGGCTGACTGTACATGGACACAGTGATCCCAAAACCCAAATCGGTTTCCTCTTCAGAGCAACCAAAGACTAGCCAAAGCACACACGAGCTTTTCTTGTGATATTTAATGATGTATTTGTAACAAATGTCTGGGAAACTTCGAGTTGGGGAGGAGAGAAAAGATCTGCAACCATGTACATTAAACATTAAATATTTGAACATGTTTGCCTTTCCTTTGTCCTCTTACCTTTCATATGCCATTTGTTTTCTGACAATGTGAACTGTATTTGAGATCTTGTAAAGCCCTGGCTGTGTTTTTACAGAATCATGTGGACACAGATAGGGCCCGTGGAAGCTTCTCAAGGAGTTGGGAGACATATTTTTTCTCCTCTTTTATTTAGAGGAAGAGCTATACTTATGTCATCTTACATGCTTCAGGTTTGGTTTTGTGATTTAGAGCTAACTTCTATATTTGAAGAAAAAAAGAAAAAAAAAAAAGAAAAAGAATTTAGTTCAGTTCTATGAATAACTGGGCACTTATAATTCAACAGCCCAGTTCTGGTCCCAGTAAAAGAGTAATTCCCTTGAAGTCAGTGAAATGATGCTGGATTTACCTCAGGGCAGAATTTGGCCCCCCACTACTGATCCAGCTATTAATAGCTTTGCATTGAGAAAAATCATTGAATAAAATAATTACCTGTCTTGTCAGTGAAACCGTTCTTTTTTTTTTAATGTCCTACATAAAATCCTTAGACTAAAATTCAAAGCTATGTAGAATAAATTAATTAATTGGGGAATTAATTGGGCCATGTTGCCTTTTTTAAAGCTAAGCTGTGTTTTAGTTATATTTTGTTATGGGCCCAGGGGCTCCTGGGCATGGATGGCCTACAAATACAAATGGATAACATATTATTATTATTAATAACAAAGGTATCACAAAATAGTTTTGCTGCTTTTTCCACACAGCTCTCAGAGCAATCACAGACAATCAGTACTGAAGAAACACTGGGGCTGTGAGAAGATGCTATGGAGAAGATTGTTTTGCCAACAGAGAGGACTATGTTTCAACTCATTGTTTTTCCTTCCTCCTCCTCCTTCAGCCTCCTCCCCTGTCCTTCAAAGACTTTTCATCTTCGTTTGTGCTTGGTAGCATATGGTAGCTCCCATTTCCATCCTGCTTGCATTCTCTCTGATGTGATTCCTGCAGGAGCTGATCTCAGGCAGCTCCTCCTTCCAGGTTCTTCTCTTTTCTCAGGCCTGAAAATCCTCCTGTTTACTTTGCTTAACCCCAGCCCCACCACACACGTGCACACTGCATGGAACAAAATCCCACAGAGCTGCAAGCCTGATCTTTATCTGTCATTCTTCTTTCTCTTTTTAAAGCTATATGTTTTATTGTTTTTCCAGTCTGTATTAAAATATATCTTACGTATATTTTTTTAAATACTTAAAAAGAATCTTTTGACTTTACCAATTCTTGATGTAAAAACCCACCTGGCATTTTGACAGCAAATGATTAAAAGCTTTTCTCAGTATTTTACAAGAAAATATGAATTTTAACAAGATAAGTAAACTTCCAGAAATGAAATATTCTATTGTTGTCTAATGCTAAACTAGCTGTCAAGTTTGAGACACTTGCAGTTAGTGTAAGGAATGATTAGAATGAAGGCATGTTAAAAAGAAATACAGACCAGGTTTTACTTTGTGTTGCAGGTATAAAATTCAGATTTATAGATTCTTCGGATGACACTAGCAATACAGTGGTGATTTTGTTCTGGGGTTTCACATTCTGCTTCACAAATTAATAAATATCATGTGTCTACATTTGTGTCTCAAACATATCAGTTCTCAAGGTACTTCCAAGTCAAGGTATGGGAAGAACTTTGTTAAAAGCAGTTGTTATATATACTGGAGTAAAAGACTGAAAAAATGATTTTTTACAATCTTACAAGAGGAGACAGTGAGAGAAGAGCAAAAGGACTGGAACTGACAGTGGAGAGAGAAGCTGAGAGGTCAGGAACCTAAACAACTTTCTGAGGGAGTTGTGGGAAAGGAGAGGGATGGGCCAATGCTTCTGCTTCCCCAGACTGGAAATAGGGGAACATAACCCCCAT
>NW_010304171.1:0-3051 GCF_000700745.2 Antrostomus carolinensis
GGAACTGGATGAGCTTTAAGGTCCCTTGCCACCCTAACCAGTCTGGGATTTTAAAATTCCAGTACTTCAGTTTTTTGTTAGTCGCTATAAAATGGTTGGAGGTTTTTTTGTTGTTTTTTTCCCCTTGTGCTCTGAAGGAGAACTAAGGTTATAAACTCCTCCTTTTTTAATACAAAGTCCAATCTGCAGCAGAGATTTAGTAGGAAAAACATCCATGTGCTTTTTAAAGCCTGTACCTGTTTTTTGATAGTGTATCATATATTTGCATGTGTTTTTATGTATCTAAATTTATTTGTACAGTGCTTTTCATTAAGGTGTGATAATTTTGAAGAAGACACGAATGTTACTTGTGTAATTTTTCCATTCATGAAAACCACAGTTTATTTGAAAGCTGTTCCTCGAAACAACTTTTGACTGTTTTCTTACGCAAAAGACCCCTCATTTTTATCCTTTTCAGAGCTTTCCCTGTTTTTCTGCCACAGGTTTTTCTGTGGCACGTAGCTATAATTTACTGGTTTGTGCAGCAGGATGCATGCTTTGGGTAAGAGAGAAAAAGAGAGAAAAGGGCCATGAAACCCTTCCTCTGACAGAAACAAATCTTGATGTTTCCAGATCTCTTTCTGAAGAGCTTTCACCATTTATTTGAGCAGCTTCACTTTTCCTCTCTGAAGCCCAGCAGATGTGGAATGGAACTGGGTCATTTTTTGCTTCTTCCAGGTCATCTCTGCAGGAAGATGCCTCATTTGTTCCTTTCTAATCCAAGGGCAATACATGGAGGAGTAGAAGTAGTCAAAGATAAAACCATATTATATGTCCGCCTAGAACGAGGACCATCCCACTGGTGTTAGCTTGTATGGCTTTGTCTTCTAGACTTGTTCATGGTGGCAGTCTGCTCAGCTAGTGGGTCACAGTCTTAAAAGAACATAAGACTCGGCTTGTTGCTTTTCTTGGAAGTTTTTTTATTTGTTGCTGTGGTTCTGGTGAGACTGGGCCGTTTGGATGGTTTATATTCAGTAAACGTTAGACAGAAGCTGAGGAAAGAACATGGGGGTTTGCAGACTTTGAGGTGGCTGTTTCACCCGTGTGTGGACGTTAACAACACTTTTCTTTGTTGTGTGTTTTTCTGATCAGCATTAAATGTGAAATAGATGGATTTGGTTTTTCTCCTGTTTCACAGGGATTTGTGTGTCTTATTTCAGAGCTGAGCTGAAACTCTAAACAGAGATCACCTACTGTAAAGAGGCTGAGATATTTTTTTTTCTAGTTCAGATCTTTTCTGTTACCCCAGTGATTGCCAGATAGGAAATGCTGCACTCGATGGCTCCTGTCACACAGGCTACACAATTAGTCCTGAGATAGAAATATATTGTCACGTAGGTTACTGTCTTAATTATAACTTGATTTTGCTGTTTATTTGGGGTGGGTTTTTTTCCATCTCTTAACACATTGCTCCAAAGTTTCTTCTGAGCCTGGTTAAGTTTTAGTGGACAGTGTAGTGGTTTAGATGGAGCATTTGATGTGCAGATTGCTCTAGTTCCCAGTGAGATGTTCACGTCTGCCTGGACAGAAAGCTCACTCTCACAGAATTTTAATCCAAATTATTTATTTCCCATTTAAGAAAGGAAGAATTGGTGTGTGTGACAAGGAAGCTTTGGTTGTTTTTTTGTTGGGTATTTTCTTAGTGTGTTTTGTGCTGCTGCAGGTAGTGTTAATGCATCCAGCTGAGTGGAAGAAGGTGCCAGTTAAAAAGGGTTTCCTCTAAAAAATTAAAGATATTTAGTGTCTGACATTTTTTACTACTGCACATATTCCAGCACTACTCCAGCAAATACTTTTTTTTTTAATAACTACTAACTAGTATTAGCCCATACTAACAGTCTAATTGGGTTTTTTAAAAAATAAATTGCTAACACAGAATATGTTGTGTGGGCAGAACACCTTTCTTATGAAAAGTAAAGGTAGCAGTCAGAGCTGAAAAGTTGAATTGCTTTTGTTCCACCCTCCAGTGTGTGAGAAATCAGGTGAGGAAGAGACACACACTTTGTAACTTATCCCTATGATAAAGTATGGGATTTGGGTGTTAAGATTTTTTCTGCTCTTAAAATAGTAGTTTTCTTTTATGGAAGTCTTCAAAAAGTATGTCTGGAAATTTCAGATGTTTACTACTTCTGTGATCATTTTAATACTTGGAAATAAATATAATGTGAGGCTGTCAGTGAGAAGAACTGTTGGAGCTGGGGAGGCAGATGCTTGGTAAGTGGAAGGTAGTCTGTGAAACTTGACCTGCAGCGTCTTTGTCGCTTTATTTCTGGGCCTCTCCAAAAGAAAGTGTTAAATGTGTGATAGTACCTGGGACTTGCCAAATGCTCATGGAGACTTCAGTCTGCAAAGCGTGTTCTCACGTGTTACACCCAGCTCAGATCTCGGGAAGTGACTGGCTGACGTATCCTTAGGTCCAGTTTGTGACTGAAGCAGTCAGGAATGTTTGAAGGGAAGGAGGTTTCGGATTTTTTTTATTATAAAACAGTCTCGTGGCAAGGACTGGTTGCCATTGCGAGCAGAACGTAGGTACAGTACGCAAGGGATCCTTGAATTCTGGTCGTGTGAGGTGTCTGAAGAAGGGCTTTGAGAGCTCATTGCTGGCGACTGTCAGTTGATGGAACAAGACTAGCCCTGTCTGAAAGTCAGGTACTGTCGTAGCCTTTATGAATACTCATTGCTTTAATGCTATGTTGAGTATGAGCCAAGAAGCGGTAACCAACTCAAAGGTGCCTTAGATGGGTACAAGCATATTTGAATCCTTCTATCAAAATTTGCCTGTACTTCAGCTGGTTTTGCTTTGACAGATTTTGGTTGTACAACTACACAGTGATGTAGCTAACGTTACCTTCCTGAAATACTCAGAGAATCCAGTTCAACGGCTTGACCTTGTGGGACTCCAGTGTTTCATTGGTGGATCTCTAAGCACATTCTCAACTCATATCATTCTTAGGTTTATGTTGTTTAATGCATGGATTATCTCACAGAATCACAGAGTGGTGAGGGTTGGAA
>NW_010304172.1:0-12734 GCF_000700745.2 Antrostomus carolinensis
AGACAAGTCCATAGTGCAGTTCCTCACACCCACTATCAAAAACAAAAACAAAAGAAAAAAAAACAAGGTGAGGTTAAGACAATATTACCAGAAAGCAAAAGTTTTCATTTACCTCTGAGGTAAACTCTTTTAGCTAGAGGGGAAAAACAAGCTGAAAGAATTACTAATGTCAGGAATTTCACCTGCATAAAATTCTTCAGAAAAAGATTACTTCCAATAATTAAAATTCTTAAAAGGATGTAACCTTTTAATAATATCATAGTTGTTTTGAAGAACCTTCCTTGAAAAAAAAATAAAAATGGGAAAATTATAGGCATCCAGTTTTAACATGTTTGTACTTCAGGTAACTTTTGAGTACACGTTGACTATTTTGTTATTCCTTGGAAATTTTCTTCATTAGAAGCCATAGAACATGCACCCAATGGAGCAGACAAAGCAGTATTTATTCACATCTCTGATAGCATTACCTATGGTCTAGCCTTGGCTACTCATCTCCTGGGTCATTCCGAACAAATCAATTCATTGTTCTCCTCCTTTTTTACAAAACAGAGACAACAACATTATCTCCTTTGGGAAGCTCTCAAGCATCTCCTGATGGTAAAAAGATTGTTATGTTGTAATTTACACCCCCATCAGAACTTAGTTTAATTTTTTACAGATTCCCAGTGAAAGTAGGTGTTTGGGCTTCCAGCTTTCTTTTCAACATTCTTTCAAATTTCAAGTTACTTATGCTGAATTAGATAATACATCTTTCTCTATGTTTGTACAGCACCCAGTACAGAGATGTTTGAAAACTGATGGAGTACAACAAGGAACATAATAACCATAAACCAACCACTACCAATTCCACCTCTAAACCATATCCTTTAGCACCTCGTCTACCCGTCTTTTAAATACCACTAGGGAAGGTGACCACCAACTCCCTGGGCAGCCTGTTCCAATGCTTGACTACCCTTTTGGTGAATAAGTTTTTCCTAATATCCAATCTAAACCTCCCCTGGTGCAACTTGAGGCCATTTACATTTGGTAAGGAAAAAAAAAAAAAAAAACCACGAGGAAAAAATATTATTATTTCTTTCCTTATGGAGAGGATCAGCTATTTATTCTTCAAGCATTCAGCATGACATTTCCTTCATTTTCAAAAACACAGAAATTTACCACAAAAGAGATGTTATCTGTGCATGCACAACTACAAGATATATAAAGAAGGAATTTGTTTTTAAACTTATTCAAAATCCTCCATTACAAACATCTCCTTTTGTAATCCTCTGAGAAAGAGGTCTCCCTTTCGAATTCTCACAGCCTCAAAGCATCCTGGACACATTACATTAGTCAAGTGCTCATCTTAGCATTCTAGAGAAGAAGTTTCCACTTCCTTTTTGCATGGAAGTTGAAAGCAATGTGAAGTGTATTAGAGTATAAATTCTAATGTAGCTGTGAAGTTTAAAGCTATTCTATCTGGAAAATACCCAGGGTACCTATGGAAGCCCTTTCTTCCTATTCATTAATATTATTGCAGTAGTCTGTGGTCTAAAAGTCCCAGCTGATGGTTCAGAGCCTTGTTGTGCAAGGTACTATACATGCAGTGCTGTAAAAGCTTCCAGTGGAGACATGTGAGAAGCTACTGGCAATGCTACAGACTACAATAAAAGACAAAATGGGAGAACTGGAGTAAGAGCTCTAAAGAAAGAACATTGTGTCATGTGGCCCAACTGTAAAATAGAAAAATTGCATGTAATTATTTCCCAAGCTGAGTGTGATGATGTGAAAGGGAAGAACTAATGATGATGCACTCTGCTTGTTAGAGGCTTTTCCTTCCAGGAGCTCAAGGTTACAAGAAGTGCTCTTCACTTAGATTATTTTTTTTTTCTCCCTTCCACTAGAAATGTGATGGTTACAAATAAATTCTGTACACAGGGAGTTAATAACACTCCAAAGACTTTGTGAAATAATTTTAGTTACTATTGCCAGACATACAGGCTTGGCAATATTTTTTTTCTGACTTCAAGTATCCTGTATTGATTCATTAATTATTCTGCCAATGAACTAACAAATATTGACCTTATAGAGTTGAACAGCGTTTAGCCAAAAGTCAGTAATCCACATCGATCACTTAATGGAACATCAAAGCTCAGCATCTCTGACAGTTTTATGTCATTCAGCAAAAATCCGTCTATGCTTTGATGATACCTTGACCTTTCTTATTAGGCATCCTTTGCAGAAAACTAAAAGCAACAATAAAATTAAACCTGCAGATAATGCTTTGTTATCTGGAGTGAAACAGTCACAGTTACAGGATGCTCCCTGCAGATTTGCTTACCAGCAGAGGTAGCATTTCTTTTTCAAACTAAAATTATCATTTTCTAGTTATATGATCACACAGCTTGACAGATGAATGTAATTTTACCATATCAGAGTCATAGGAAAACTAAAGAGAAAATGCTAGTATGTATAACTTAAAAAAAAAACAAAAAACAAAAAAAAACAAACAAAAAAACCCCCCCACATACACACAACTTCAGGATACGACTGTGAAGCCTGTATCCCCCTTAACAGCTAAGGATCTGTCTAAGCAGCTGTCAGAGCAGCAATTCAATTCAGCTTTTTCTGTGCACAAGAGCTATTACTAACATCCCTGTTCAGGTACATGGAATAGACTTATTACTAACAGCCTCGATCAGGTACACAGAACACAGTTGCTAAGATTATTTACCCTGCTTTGGGGGTATGTTTTCCACCTCTACACCTAACTAATATGAGTTTTCACACACAACAAACATTGCAATCACTTATGATTGCCAGCATAGACATACCCTGAGGGGATTGATGGGGTGTAGTAACAGCTGAATGGAGAAGGTTTCTCACACAGCTTCCCACTCCAGAACAGCAAAGTCTCCAGAGCCTTCACTCTATATTAGTGCCTAGTACCTCAAGCCAGCTCACCTCACTTCTTCAAGGTAACTCATTGCCAGCCATTGGGGTGGTGAAATATTAATAGCTACCCCGATATTATTATAGTCAGTAGTAACTTTATGCCCACACAAAGTAAATCTGTTCTGGAAACAGCACTGGATGAGAGGAGGAATGGTACATTGACAAAGAAAGCATCAAAGTTAAACTAGGATAGAAGAAGATAAAAGTTTATCGCTTTCATATTTATTGTAACCCCAGCAACTGAAGTATTTCCTCCTCTTGCAAGAAAAAAGTCTAGAAAATCCCCTTCTTCCACTTTTCCCAGAGGACTCACTCTATTCTTGTCTTTATTGTTCAAGTACTACTTGCCTAGAGCTAGGTGCTGGAGGAAGCATCTTGGGAACTGGGATCTACTTACCTAAGCAACTCATGAGAGCCAGGTGAAAGGTGCTTTCCATACTCTGAAACTCATTGCTTCACTAGGCTGGTTTACAGTCAAACCTAGTCCAGTCATCACTTCCTCTAAATTTCAAAGCTGTTCTTTTGATCCCAGTCTAAAACAGGTCAATATATATCACAGTGATAGCTCCTGCTTAATACTGTTCCCTAAACAAATATGCAAGCAGTGTCCATCCAAGTTGTGAGAATGATTATAGTTCTACAGAAAGCCAAAAGAGACAAAGCAAAGGCTTTCAGTCCCAAAGCTTGGGAAGGTTGTATGACCACAACAGTCTGGATGTAGAGAGTCCCAATACAGCACCACTGAAGGTGATGCTAGCATAAGTCAAGACTGCTACCATAAAGGTTCCTTGGTGCTTATTTCTTGTTCACTGACACAGTAATTCATAGTTTCCATTCCTCTTAGTTGTTTCACTGGGATCTCATGTGCACATACCTTGTTTTGGTGAAATATTTCCTTTTTACTAACCTTAAGTTGCATTCCGGTCATTTTTTGGTTTTGATGGCTGCTTTTCACTGATCAGTTTTTCCCTTTTCCAGCAGCATTGGTGATGATTTCAAATATTTTGCCAAGACTACATTTTTAACTGGTTGCCAGCTAAACTACATGCATGAGTTACCAGGAGAAAATGATGCAGTTCAATAAGAAAATAGCTTATGCTTTTGATTCAATAGAATGCCAAGCATTTAGCTTCTTTATCTGCTAATGGCATAGCTCAGTTTTGGGTAACTAAGAAAGTGGATTTTTGAAAGTGTCCAATAACCAGTAATTTAAAAATTCATCTTACAAGGAGCTGAGCTTTTTTTGAAAATTATGGCAATCTGTCTAAATGCAGTCAAACATACTTAGAAATCTACCTCAATTTCCTCAGTGCAAGTCATTGGACCTAATATTATTTCTGTGTAACCTGAAAGTTGCAAGGAAATATACAGTTAGTAAAAATTGACAGTGCTATAGAAATCCACCTTCTGCACTAACCAAGTACAAAACCAGTCTCACTGTTTCCTACATTCTGTCTTAAATTACCTCTTACAAAACCTTTTCTGATGGCAGAAAATCATAGAGAAATGAGGTCAATTTCATCACACCTGTCCATCCCCAGCCTTAGAGCAAGATCAGTTCTAACCTGGTTCACTATGCATAAATCCTGAGGGCCAAATACACATTAAAGGATACAAAATATTAAAAAAGACTTAGTTTCTGTCCAAGCCTGTACAGAACAGTTTATTAGCTGTTAAAAAACCCCCAATGATAAAAGAGCAAGACCAATGCTATAACAAAAATTCACAGATATTCTGTGTTCTAGTTGCTCAAAACCAAAAGTGTGTTGCTTTTGATACTCAAAATCATTGTGTATGGAGATATACAACTCTTTATTTGTTTGTTCCTATTATATTTAAGTAAGATACCTTATTAAAGAGTTTCATCTGAAATTATGGCATGGAGCACAACTCTGGAAAAGAGACCACCTGACTTCATAATTTGTCCGTAATCTAGAATAGTAAATAAGCATTTTACAACACACAGTATAGACGAAATTGCATGCTATAATCAGTATCTGGAATAAACTACACTATTTGTCTAATGCTCTACAACAGATTCATGTCTGCACATTCACACACACAGACATACACTTCCAGCTACAGAACTGAAGATATTTATTATTTAAAACCACCTTCAAATGATAGAAATATTTTTTATCACCTTGTGATCTATAAAACATGCTTTGTGCACAGAACTGTATTGAGTAGGGAACTCAATCTGAAATACATTGTTTTGTTTTTCTCTTCTTGAGTAATAGTTTACTTTTAAATATTCTAGATGTACCCTCTTTAAAATGGTACATTCTGTTTCTATTTTACTGTATTCAGCAATCAGTGTTGATTACTCTTGGTAACCATGGCAACAAGCCAGCTAACTGTTCTTAAATTTTCATTTGTCCACTACTTTTACAAAATACTGTACTGTTAAGAATGCTTTCTTACTGAAGGTATAGGGAAAAGCTGGAAAGGATAAATTCATAACATCTTTTAACTAATAACATTATAGGAATATATTCTGTAAAATAAACATTTGCTGTCTTTGGGATTTAAACATTGTTCAGGATTCTGCATATACTCTAGTATTGTTCATTTCTTGTCTGCACTTTAAATCCTCCCAGAGAACCTCCAGGATCTTTTCTGACACTAAGAATTTGCCTTCTGTAATAGTGTGCTTCTGGATTGCTAGTAGTGCCATAAGATAATATCAGGAGAGCCTAGCACAAGCATAGTTCTCTTCTGGTTTCTTTTGACAGCCTCAGAGGTTAGTAATCTACACGATGATGTGAAATAATTTCAGCTGCTTCTGTGGTTCTCATGATCTGTAGTCCAGACATAAAAAGACAGTCTTATTTGTGTAAAGAATCAGGGACTTGGGATGGACAGGATAGATCAACATGCAGAGAAACTAAAAAATGCCATCCTGTTAATTGAGAATACCATAGAATAGGTGTTGTTTTCCTATAATCATATAAATCTGTAATGAGTTATCACTAAAGCAACCTTCAGGGAAGGAAAAAAAAAATAATGAACAATTCTGTGCCTCTATTCTGTCTAGAGACAATAGAAATCTCATTTATTTTTCAAATAAAAATCATTGATAAAGGTAAGATGTCAAGACGATTCTTTGACCAATTTTTGTAGTGAACTCCTTAGGAACACATTATTTTTCTGTCACTGATGATACAATAAATTAAGCAAGCTGTGTTGTGATGTGTGCAAAAACATTTTCTTATCACAGCATTTTATGAAAATACATATATGCTCAGGGTAGTATGTGTTTACATATAGCAAAGAGAATGCATTCCAGTAAGCCATCCACAGTTTACTTTCCTCTTCTTCAGATATCTGCTTCCAGAGTCTCTCCCTGTCCTAGCCATGCACTTTCTACCACTGTGCATTTTCTAACAAATGTTTGGTTTCTTCTCATATAGTGAGAAATATTTACACACACAATCCAGCTGCTGTTTTTGGAGCAAAATTGTTACTACTGCACATAAACCTAGAAAATATCAGCTTGTAAGATAAAGGACTGGTAAAAAAATACAGTGAATTGAAATTGGCCTTTCAGAATGGAAGTATTTTTTTACCTCTACCCAGACATTGCTATACTCCATCCCTAAGAAATCTCATAGATTTGGTTAGTATAAAAAGCTCTTGCAGTTGTAGTGTCTCATTATACTTTTAAGTATGTATCCACAGGCAGAGCTGTAACTGCCTGGCAGCCCTATGTATACTCACATTTTACCCATACAATATAGGCAAAAGGGAATTCTGCACAGAAATGCGGTACATTTTGGGCATAGGCTACTGACAGACTTGAAGATTTGATCCCAATTATTCTCTCTGCTCTTTCAAATTTCAGTAGAACTTTTTCCATGGTTATTGCAACTAGCTTGTAATTCAACCAATAATTGCTTTCTTAGTATAACAAATGCATATCATATATATATTTAACACAAATTTGAGCATGAAATAAGATGTCATAAATTGCACAGGTGTTGTGATTCTGCTTTTGGTAAATATTCATCTTAAGTACAATTCAACTCTGAATGAGCACCCAAATCTTGCCTAAAGAAACGCTGCCTTTCCACTGCTCCAGTCTTCCAAATCATATTGTCTGTGACACAAAGTTTAAAGAAAAATATATTCTGACAATACATAAGTTTTACTTTATTAAGATCTTTTTTGTTTTGTTTTGTTTTGTTTTGGTTTGGTTTGGTTTGGTTTGGTTTGGTTTGGTTTGGCTTTAAAGCAAAGTATCTATGGTGTTGTCAGGCCTGTTGCTGAGATTACTGTCCTACATTTGGTGAACTGAAAGGAACATCAGTGTTTTCAATCTATCAAGTGCTCCCTTATGTAATGTTTCAGGGAAAATTTTAGAACTCCAGCTGGGATATAGTTTAATATTTTTTATCGCTGCAGCTGAGCTGGAGGCATGAAACATAATGGTAAAACGTACATTGGAACCAAGTAAAAGGCCACTATAACACTGCCATTGTCATGCCATTACAAGGATTTCATAATGTACAGCTACTGCTTTTCTCAATTGACATCATACAGGGCTCAGCTAATGGAAAGAGACATGGAACATAACGCACCAACTAGATGCTGGACAGGAAACAGTAAATGGATCATGAATCCAGCCCCGCAGTCAAAACTCTGAATAGCAGAGAGACTAATGTTTTTAACCACTTTCCCTTCCAGACACAAGCCAAAAAAAAACAGCCACTGAAGTGTTTTCGTTTTCTGGCTGCCCACCCTATCATAAAAGCCAGCCAGCTATGCTCAAAAGCATTTGCTTTAAAATGAATCACGGCAATACAATAAAGATGCAACATGCAGATTAAGTTCAAATCAATGACAGAAGCCGGGACCCAAATCAGTATGTTCCAAAGTGCAAAAATTGCTCACAGTCAGAGAAAGTTCATCCAGTAATGTACCACAGGGAGTGAACAGACAGCAACATGCTGAGTTCAGTGCGATGGCCTTGGTGCTACTGCTGTTCTCTTGAGCAACTTTCAGAATTCAGTAAACCTGTCAGCGTTAATAAAATTTTCAGCCATACAGTGCTGTGGCTGTTTAAAGCAGTAAATCTCCTGTTATATCTTTTTAGTTCTTTGGCTGGGTTATGTACTGTAATTGTCAGGCTTCAGTTCTCCAGTACATGAATAAACTGTGCTTTACAGCACTGTTGTTTTTGGACAGTGTGAAAAATGGACTTTATTTAGAAAGAAATAATAATTGCATAGTTCTCCACAGGCTGGAAACTTGTAAAGTTTAAGAGAACTGTAGATTACGCCTGTAGTTTTCCTCAAGAATCTGCAGGTTTCCTGCGGTACTGGAATTTTTTTTTGTTCTACAAGCATATCTAATTGAGCATATGAAATGTCATTTTGTCTTTAAGCCTCTCTCTAATGCAATTGCTGAAGTCTGAAGAAGGCAGCACTGGGAATGAACCAAAGCCAGAGTCAAAACCGAAGTTCTCAGTTGATTTGTTTCTTTTTTTGGACTAGTATTATCTATATCTAATTCTCTTGCAGGGGCTCGCAACCAGTGTAAATACAATCGCCATTTCTTCAAATTTAAAATTAGGCACTTCAATGCTAAAGACCTCAGAAAACCGCTTGATTTTTCAAAGCTCTGAAAATTGACCTGTGTCACACCTGATTCTAGCCAGAGAGTTTTCAAAATTTTAACCTTAACTATAAGGAAGTAATGATCTAAATAAAAATAATAATAGCACCATTGGATTGTGCTGACTTATATATGCTGCACTTAATGGAAGCTATGAGACGTCCTTAGAGCTAATTAGGGGAGAGAAGATGCAATTCTTTTTGTTAATGAATCTCTCTCTGAATAACATATTCATAGTAAAATAAATCAAAGATAAATAGCATCATCATACTTCTTTTAAATGCATGATTTATTTTGTGTTGGGGAAAACAGGTCTTCCAAAAAGAAAGGCAGATTTATTTTTTTTTTCAGGGAACTACCATATTTTGTTATATTTCTGAATAAGTTTCTCTGACTTCAAGTATCTGCAGTAGCCCTTAGCCTCCCAAAATGTGTTATACACAGTTTACTGTATATTTTCCATAGCATATTTGTTTTTTTAATGCTTGTGTTAATAAATTGTACCCCAGCTAAAAACTATATTTACTTTCACAGCTTGCATTTACCTTTTTCTTGTTATATTTTTAGCACATTTTGCAGTCACTGCTTCACTGCAATTTGAAAAGAACAAGTGTCTCCAGTGTTTATAAGGTTTTTATATCTATGTGTATTAAGAAATTTTCAATACTGCACTGTTTTGTGCTGTTTTAGAGAACTCAATGCAACAGAATTTCCAAATATATCTTTCCAACCCTTTACATATTACTAGGTTGAAATGTAGTTCAATTTTGTATTAGAAAATATAAACTGCTAGCCCCAATTGAATTTGAAAGCACAGAGTTTTAATCATTCTTCTAAAATTAAACCATACCACATATGCAAATGTTATATGAAACACTCTGGTCTGAATTGCTGACTGTGGTAATGGAGAGCCATTTGACAATGGTGATTCGCTGATTCATAGATAGGCCACTAAGGGGCAGCAGTATCTGATCGCAAAACTATTAAAACCTGGTAGAAAATTTCACAGCAATTGCAGTATTAATAACTTTGTGGCTTATAATTTCATAAATATGAAAGTATAAGATTCACTTTGAATATTTCATTCTTCATCTTTAGTTTACGAGTAATAATGGAGGACTTACAGTCTCGGAACTGTTTACTTCATGCTTCTTATAAATACTTTTTGTGATACTTAGAAGTCTTTAATCCACAAAAAAAAGAAATTAAAAATAAGAAGGAAATATTTCTAAAATCTCCATAATCAGAAGTATGTGACTAAATGGCAAGGAAGTATAATTCCATTTTTTTTCCAAATTGTATTTCAGAAGGTATCAAATCAGGTCATATTTGGTTACGCTCATGCATGAAAATAAACAATCAATACGGAAAAAAGGAAGCAGTTTCTGGAGTTTCCTGCTTACAGATATGTTCTTTCTCTTCTTATATTAACCAGAGTACCTAATATCTTGATCCTAATTAGTTGCTTGTTAGAAAACTGTAACTGCTTCATGAAGACTTCCTTTGTTTCCTCAGAATTGAATACACTGTGTATATATCCTCCTGGGATTTAATCATCACTATGAAAAGTCAGGACATATGGCACTCCATTCTTTCTGTGAGTACTGGCCTAATTTCCCCTTATTAGGAATGCCTTATCAGATTGAGATGGAGTCTAACCTCACCACTGAAAAACACCTGTAAGATAATTTGGAGTCATATTACTAATAAAACTGCATCCAAAGATTTCCTCCCTAGAAAATTAGCATTTCCATCCGTCTCTGAATGAAATGACAGGAGGTAACTCCTCTGCATATCAGATGTGCCAGAAACAGAAACCCTATTGCAGTAAATCTGAAGAAAACCCAGGAGTCACCACTGAGTTGATTGAATCAGAGATGATATGATCATAAGAGATAAAAGCACATTAAACAAATGAGGATATTTTACAATATGGTACGTGATTTAAAATTCACCTTTTTCTAACAGAAGGTGAACTACGTAGCCTGAATATGGATGTAATAGTACCAACAAAGTTTTAGATTTCAAAGTGTAATTAAACTAAGAGGAAACTGCTTTTGAGTAAACGTTGAAAAAATCATTTTAAAACCTTGTGCGTGTTTTGAATTCCTTTTCTTCTCACATTTTAAAAATTTTATTATTAAATCAACATAAAAGATAAAATCAAAATAAAATTAAGCTACACTTTTTGGTAACATGATTTTTTTTATCTTTGAAGGCTGAACTCCCACTCCATTTTCCCTTATTCTTGCACTAAAGAGTTTCAATGGATCCATATTTTTTTTCTTACATTTCCCTTAGGAGGTACCTATATTTTACAGACTGTATCCCTCTTCTTTGTTTTACCATCATGCTTTATAATGTGATTAAATTTATTCTTTGGTGTTCTGGCTCAGACTGACCTTTCATAAAACTCTTATCATACAGTTTAAGGTCCCCAGCCATCTGCTACCCTAACTGAATTTTCAGAGCAAACCCTATACATGTAGACAATTCAGGCACACAGAAGATGTTTTTTTCCCATGCTAGAGAGGGACATTTGAAAAAATAAGAAAAATAGAGATATCCTTCTGCTCATTCAAGAAGCCCAGTGCTCCTTTGGGTCATTACAGTTTTGACTGTTTCATTGCAGAGTAAGAAGAATCCCTGGAAGATGGACAATGTGTCGGCAGGGGCATAATTGCAGTTAATTGTAGGAAATACATTGAAGCATTTACACTATTCATAAAGGCTGTGCTCAGTTTCATTGTCTCAGCAGACTGGTATTTCCTTTTGGTAGCTAACCCTGCACAGATTATAAAACTGAGGACAAAATGGGAAATTATTTTGCTCATAATTTTGTTTCTCTGAAAGCACCAGCCCAGAGACATCTAAATATTAAACTTCCTTCTTTTTTAGAACTTAAGTTTTAGGTGCTCCTTTTCTTCTTCTTCTTGGGAAGGGTTTAGCTGTGTGGGGTAGAGTGTTTTGGTTTTTTTTTTCCTTTTAAACACACACTTTTTGTTTTACATATACACTAATTGCTGATGAAAGAACTACTAGGATGAAAGAACTACTAGAAATTAGACATACTATTTACGGCTCCAAATAGTTGCTACATCCTGGTTTTCTATGTAGAAGGAGGCTACAGTTTCACAAGCATCTCATCGTTGCATTTCATTCTCTCCTCAAGAAGCAAGAAAGACTGACGCAGAATTCTGTTTTATTTATTTCTTATGCTGTTTGTTTTTTATATATGTTTGCAGGCCCAGCTATCTAGAGAACAAATTAAATTATATTACTAAAAAGCAAATGCAAGGACAAAATTTCATGATGAAAATTCAATAAAATGTGTTGTTTCTTGAGCATAAACAGAGGATATTAGCGTTCATTTGCAGAGGTAAGAACTTGGACTAATGAGGAAGTGAAGAAGTCCAGCTACAAAATTAAACTTGTGATTTCCTTCCTTTGCAGTTACTTATATCAGAAAAAGTGATTCAGAAATAATTTATATTATCATGAAGGTAAGGTACCATAATTTCAGAATATTTGTATATTAATTGTTAGGTAGAAAGAGTAATTACAGTTAGTATTTCTTTTATCCTTCTCATTATATGTATTAATAATAATAATAAAAAAAATAATAGAACCATTCAGAAATTGTGTGATTACATAGTAATGGACATCAATGGAATGTACTTGTCCTTCTGGGACTTCTCCCCAAGCCCTTTGCTCATGATATGACACAGGTCTCCAGTTCTGTGCCTGCCTGTGCAAATTTAGTCTAGTTAATAAAAGAATTTAGTCTATTCAATGACAGATGGCACAGTTTATATGCATTTGTCAGTCTCACCTTAGTGCCAGGCAAGATAATGGAGCAGATACTAATAGAAACTATGCTAAGGCACATGGAGAATGAGAAGGTAACTGGTGACAAACAGCATGGCTTCACCAAGGGCAAGTCATGCCTGACAAATCTGGTGGCCTTTTATGATGGGGTTATGACATTGGTGGACAAGGCTAAAGCAACTGATGTCATCTACCTGGACTTGTGCAAGGCAGTTGATACTGTCCCATATGACATCCTTGTCTCTAAATTGGAAACATGTGGGTTTGATGGATGGACCACTCAGTGCATAAGGAATTGGCTGGATGGTCATACTCAAAGAGTAGCGGTCAACAGCTCGATGTCCGAGTGGAAACCA
>NW_010304173.1:0-8473 GCF_000700745.2 Antrostomus carolinensis
CCAGCTCTGTCCCAGCTCAAACCAGGACACTGATGTTTGTAGTGAAGCTGTTCAGAGCAGTGGAAATGCCGATCTGAGGAGAAGGGAATTTTATTCCCTCTATCACCAGACCAGGGTTACCCATCACCCAGTCCTTTTCATTCCCAAAGACCTGCCCAGGTGTCCTCTCTCTTCAGCCCCGTTATCCCCTTACCTCCACCCACCCAGATACGTCTGCATCCGAGGCGTCTTCATCCTGACCACGGAGTGCACCTCCCTCACCGTCACGCTGGTGGTGACGCTGCGCAAGTTCGTCAGCCTCATCTTCTCCATCCTCTATTTTCGCAACCCTTTCACAGCCTGGCACTGGTTGGGCACCACCTTCGTCTTCGTGGGGACTCTCATGTACACCGAGGTGTGGAACAGCCTCGGGCCTTTCCTGGCCCATTGGAGGAAGAGGCCAAAGGAGGAGTAACGGCTGGGGACTCTGCAGGGACCTTTTTATTGTTTTATAGAGCAGAGCAGCAGGGGATCCCCCAGAGGGGGGTTGTTTTTATAACATGGGGGAGATGTTGGCTGTGCCACACTCCTGGAAAATGTGGAGCCTCTGCTGGGAACCCACCTGAGATGGATCATGGAGAAAATACGGTTATTTTTGGAAGGTTGCATTATTTTTTATGCAACTCTTTTTTGCTTCCAACCTCTCTCCCTGTTTGGTTTTTGGTTTGTTTTCGTTTGAATAACCCTTTTTAAATAATGTAAAACCTGCCCCAGTTCTCTCTTAGGAGCCCAGCCTTCTTGTGGTGCTGCTGTCCACTCCTTCCAGCTTTGATGAGCTGGACCCTGAGCCTGTTTGGTGCCGTCCTTTAATGTCCAGGTGGCCAGAGCAGATGTTTGTGCAGCAGGTTGTAAGTTCTACTGGAAATTCCAGGCCTGGCTGTTAACTTGAATCCTTGTTGCCTGATCCAACCACCTGTGCTGAGAAGGTGTCAGATACATCTGTAGATGTGGCTCTTCATCTGTAGAGCCTTCCAGTCTAACCAGTAGATCCTCCACTGGGGAATGGCTCAGGGGGATGATCCCCAAGCCACTGAGCCCCCATCATTAGAAGCAGGACCCAGTTGGGAGCTTGAAGGAAACCAAAAAGGGGAAAAGCTGAGGGGACAGAAAGTGTCACTGTGTCACCTTCACAGCCTTCTCGGGGAGATGGTGAAGTGCTGTTGAGGCTTCTCTGAGTCCTTCTCAGACGTTGCCCTGATGCTTCACCAGCTGGAGGGTGTCATGGGTTCCTTCTGCTTTGGTAGATCCTCAGTGGAGGTCACTTTTCAGTCGCTTCTTACTTTTCTCCTCATTACAAGCATGTTCAGTGGGCTTCAGTAGCAGCAGTCACCTGCACCGCGCTGAGCTGAGCCCCCAACATGCCTGTGGTTCCCCCTGGATCCAGCTCAACCTCAGGGGTCAAATGATGCCAAGAAATTTAAGAAAGGCCAGTAGAACTGAGCTTATTTCTGCTGCTGGAGAGGGGGGGTGGTTAGTTTTACTGTCCCTTCACCTACTTCTCCTCTTCTCCCACCTCCTTGGGCATCAGCTTCGCTTGTGGCATTTCTGTACGTCATAGCAGCACCCACCTGGCACAGGACTGATGTCCCTTAGTGTCACCTCTCAAGCAGGGGTGGGCTGAAAGATCTTTGGGTGTGGATCTCCACACATGTAGGCAACACGTGTCTCCCAGCAAGGTGAGGAGCAGCAGCCACAGCTCTTCTAGGAGCTGCTCAGCGTTGGGCAGATCGACGGTCAGCGCTCAGCCTTGTCTTGGAGCAGTTTTGTGCTGCCTCAGTTTTCCTGGAGCACCTTGTTCTCATCATCGTGATACTGTCCTTGCTCAGCTGCATCCAACAATGGCAACCTGATTCATGTCAAGCTTGGCCAAGTAAGGACTATACTCTTGTTTTTCCTCCACCCAAGGTCCTGATGGCTTCCAGCCTTGATGTTTACAACCCCTCCAATGCCAAACCTTTGCTTGTGGTGAGTTAACACCGGTGGGCCATGGAACACCACGTGGCTGCTCACTCTGTCACCCACAGTGGTGGGGGGGGAGTAGGAAGAGTAAAACCAAGAGAACTTGTGAGTAAAGATGGTTTAATAAGTAAAAGAAAGGAAAGGGTGGGGAGAAACCCACAAGTGATGCAAAAGCAACGTCCCACCATGAAACCTATGTCCCAAGCCAGTCCCCGAGCAATGGCCACCTTCCCCAAAACCTCCTCCCCTCTCTTATTTATTGCTGATTTTTATCTGGATCAGCTGGTTTGGATGTGCCCCTTCCCAGCTTCTTGCTTAATTATCAATGAAGAGTAAAGTAGGAGAAAAAGAAAAGCTGTGGTGCTGTGCAAGGGCTGAAACCCTGGTGTGTTGTCAACACTGTGTTAGTCACCAATCCAAAGCCCAGCGTTGTGTGGGCTGCTCTGGAAAAGGGTTGACTCCATCCCAACCAGAGCCAGTCAGATGCTGAGGAGATCTGCAGCTCCCTCCTTCCTGAAGTGCTGGAGGGTTTTGGTTGTTTTTCTTCTAGTTTTGATTTTTCCTGAGCTTGAAAAAAATAAAACCTCCTGTATTTTGAGTGTCAGACGTGGAATGTTTCCAAAGATTTTGTAGATGAGGAGACTTGTTTCCCAACAGCTGCCCCAGCACCTAGTGCAAGTCACCTCTCACTTCCAGCTGTTTGCAGAGGCTCCAGGATGCAGGAAGAAGCAAAACCTCTATCCCTCATCTTGATCTTCAAAGGTTTTTTTAGACAGAGCTTCAGCTGGGACAGGGAGGTCAGGGAAGGCAACACCAATTGAGCACTGAGAGCCACCAATTAACTGCTGGGGTTCATCAGAGCTGGTGTAACACCAGGCTGAAGGCAGAAGCCATGTTCCCAGGTGGACAGCAGGAGCTGTAGCTCCTGGTAGGTGGCCGTGGTGGTGGATGCTGGAACCTGGAGTGGGGATTTAGCAAAGCAATAGCTGAGCAGATGCCTGAGTGAGTGTAACATACTGTACATAGACAACAACGACTGCATGTTGTCTCCTGATGTCTGTGTGATGCTGGTAGGTTTGGAGATGGTTGGGTTTCTCCTTTTGTTTTTTAACCATGTGCTGTACTTGGTCATCACTGCAACCAGGTGTCAACGATGGGTTATTATTTTTATCAGGGGTATTTTTTTCTTAACTTTACAGTGTGATCTGTGTGTTTCTGAATATTTATAATGGTTACGGCGTCGCACAAGTGGCAGCGATTCCCTTCCTGCTGTAGGAGAACTTGCCTGGTTGTGAGATGGAGGAAAGGTCCATGCAGAAGGGCCCCAGTATTGGAATCCAGGGCTCCCCCTTAAAATGGGGTGACTGATTTGTTTGGTTTTAATGTTTTCTGTAGAGATAATAAATCTTTTTTTAGCAGAGGTTGGAAAAGTGGGTGAGCCAAACTACATTTGGATCAGTGTTCTGGATTTGCAGAGCTTTTGAGTTGGGTTTAGGGTGGTATTTTTGTTGTTGTTTTTTTTTAAAACCAAAATAAATATCTATCCTCTTCAAAGTATGTTGGTCGTTTTGTTTCTCCTTTCATCATTTGCTAGCTGGAGCGTGTCCAGAGAAGGGCAACGGAGCTGGGGAAGGGTCTGGAGCACAAGTGTGCTGAGTTCCCTTGTGGCTGAGGGAACTGGGGGTGTTGAGCCTGGAGAAAAGGAGGCTGAGGGGAGACCTTGTGGCTCTGTCCAAGTCCCTGCAAGGAGGGTGGAGATAGGTGGGGTGGGTCTGTTCAACCAAGGACCAAGTGAGGGGACAAGAGGAAATGGGCTCCAGTTGTGGCCAGGGCAGTTGAGATGGGATGTGAGGAAGAATTTCTTTGCTGAAAGGGTTCTGAGGCATTGGAAGGGGTTGCCCAGGGCAGTGGTGGGGTCCCCATCCCTGGAGGGAGTGAAGAGTCGTGGAGACATAGTGCTGAGGGACATGGGTTAGTCATAGGGGACTGGTCAGTGTTGGGTTCATGATTGGACTCAATGATCCTAAAGGTCTTTTCCAATTGAGGCAATTCTGGGATCATCTGCTGGTGATTGGAAAATTAATGGGGCTTGGAAATCACAGACTGGTTTGAATTGGAATGGACCTGAAAGCTCATCCAGTTCCAATCCCCCTGCCATCAGCAGGGACACCTTCCACTAGACCAGGTTGCTCAAAGCCTCATCCAGCCTGACCTTAATGAATGTACAAGGCAAATGCAGCTGCACTGATCATGAGCTGCAGACCGGCGGTGCCAGCGGACACACTGGGTTGGCTGTTTCCCTCTCTGTCTCCAGTACTAAGCCAGGACCACCCGCCTTGTCTGGCCTTTTCAGCTGTGGTTGCTACTAAAGGGGCATTGAACCATGATCTGGGGTGATGTAGGAGATGGAGGAAGGCAAGAGAAGTGAAAGGGGGCCTGGGAGATGCTCCTTTTTAATTGCACTTAATAAACAGGTTGCCCAGAGAAGCTGTGGCTGCTCCTCCCTGGAAGTGTTGAAGGCCAGGCTGGATGAGGCTTTGAGCAACCTGGTCTAGTGGAAGGTGTCCCTGCTGCTGGCAGGGGGGTTGGAACTGGATGAGCTTTCAGGTCCCTTCCAACCCAAACCATTCTGTGATTCTATGAAATTATATCCATTAACTTGCAGATGGTCTCTAATTGCACCCAGGTGGGTGAGTTGAGGTCCCTGGCAGCACCCACAAGGGTTAGGGAACCCAGCTCAGAGCAACAGTTATGAGCCTGAAGCAGCTGATACTGAAGTTCCATCAGGATCTGAGGTCCCCAAGGAAGACTCAACAGTTGTTTTAGGTTCCCAGGTTCTGGGAATTCCATCCATGCAGCACAGAGCACTGGTGTTATCTCAGGAGGGGTCGAAATAGCTGAGTGGTCCAACTTCCCACACGAGACCTATTTTTTGGGGGGGTTTTTTTGGTTTTTGGTGGTGGAGGGTTGGTGGGTTTTATTTTAAAAAGGCAAGAAATGATTACTGTGGCCTTTCTTGACCTCAGTGACGTCCCCATCACTGTAAATTAACATTTTTTAGCATTAAAATCCCACCCATCGCCTCAGGTTTCAACCTTCCCCATCTTAGATCTTTAACGGACGCGCTCGCTTCTCCGGCACTTACCAAGTGTATTTCTTTCTAATTTAACAAATCATCTTTCCTCAGATCCTGGCAGCCGTTCATTTGATAAATCTTCATCAGCCAGGTTCCACTTTCATCAGCTCAGAGATATTTCTCTTCAAAATCTTTTGCCTTTCATTAAATCTGAGCCAGTGTTTATTCACACTTTCAATCTTTCCTCGGCACGTTGCAGCCTGGCTCGCCACGATGGGTCAGAGAGAAAAACAAGGGAGATTATTATTATTATTGTTTATTATTATTATTGTTATTATTATTATTAAAGCAAAAAGGAAACACGATGAAATCCTTGTCACTTCCAAAGGGTAAAAAAAAACTTCCTCCTGCCACTAAATGAAATGTGAGGGGCAGGAGAGGGATAAAGATGTCTCTGTAAATCACTTGGAGCCTCACAGTTCGTTTCTGTTCAGCATCTTTCATTATAACCAACATAAATCAGGAGTTGGAGCCCATTGAGGGCAAGGAGATGAGATTTATTGATGGAGGGAGGACATTTGAGAAGAGCTCAGAGGATACAGAAGCTTTTTTCACCTCCAGCACAGCCCAGGCTCCCAGGTCTCTGCTGCCACCCTTCCTTCTTCAAAAGCTCTCCAAAATTTCCCAGATTTTTTTTTTCCTATATTTATTATTATTTTTTTCCACTTCTATCCAGTTATAACCAGTTATAACCAGTCAGCTTTCACCCTTCGCTCCCTCTCTCTCCCTGAGCAGCTGGAAGATGGATGCACCGACCCTCTGTTGACCAAAGGACCTCAGCAAAGGGCAAGGGGATGGTGAATTCACCCCTTTCCAGCCTGAGAGGGAGGAAGCAAAGCAGGAGCATCCGTTGGAGCCACACAACCCTGTTTCCCATGTAGGAGGTGCTGGGGACCAGCCAGGGAAGAGACAGGGATGAGGACTCAACCAGCTCCCTAGGGAGACTGTTCCAGCGTCTGAGAACCCTTACAGTGAAGAAATTCTTCCTCAGATCCCATCTCAACTGCCCTGGGCACAACTGGAGCCCATTTCCTCTTGTCCTGTCCCTTGGTCCTTGGTTGAACAGACCCACCCCCACCTCTCTCCACCCTCCTCCAAGGGACTTGGACAGAGCCAGAAGGTCTCCCCTCAGCCTCCTTTTCTCCAGGCTCAACACCCCCAGTTCCCTCAGCCACAAGGGAACTCAGCACACTTGTGCTCCATACTTGAGACTGGAGAAGATTCTTTCTCCTTCCACCCTCTGGAAGGACCCTCAGCATGGAGGGTTTTTCACTGTGGAGCCTTCACACCTCCATGATGGACATTGATTTACACCTTCGTGCTGCTACTCGCTCTGAGGTATGATCAGGGAAAATGATAAAAATGTAGGAACTGCCTCCTCCTCCTCCTCCTCCCCGCAGGAAAATGAAATTCAGCCTCAGCTACAAGGGTTCCTCTCCCTCCCTCCTACAGGAGGCAGAAAAAAAATACCTCAGAAGCATGAAATATTTTGTGAAGGTTATTGAAAGGGTCTGGCCAAGAAGGAAGATTTTTAGTTGAGGATCTACAGTGCTGAGCACCCCAGGGGCTGAGTGCCAGGGCTGCAGGGCTGATTCTCTACCAAGGGACTTGAGCTTGAGCTCTAACCCCACAGACCATGGGGAGAAGGTATGTGTCTCCAAACACAGCTGGTGATGGAAGTGCCAACTGGTAAATGGATGAGGGACCCAAAGTGATTTCCAGAGCTGGAGTTGTTGAAGTGGCATCATAGAAATGTGTGGTGAGACCAGGGAAAGACCTGTTGTGTCTCCTTCAAGCCTTTCACCAGCTCTCCCTTGAGTTCAGGGATGCAAAGAGAAACACGAGCAGTTGGTGTCATCACACCGAGAGGCAACTCTCCTCGCTCTCACCACCGTACTCTTAAAAAAAAAAACCCCAAATTATAATTAATTTTGACAGCTGCCAAATTAGCAGCATATTATGGAGCATATTCAATTAGACAAGCTCCAGAGGGAGCAGGCAGAGGTAGCGGGGCTGCCAGTCGCTGCTGGGACATGAGATGGTGCTTCAGAAAGGTAGTTTTTGAAATGGAGGTGTGTGCTCTGCAGAGAAATAAATAAACAAATAGCCTTTTGGTCAATAGTGGCAACTATGAGAAGGGCCACCAGGATGATCCGAGGGCTGGAGCAGCTCTGCTGTGAGGACAGGCTGAGAGAGTTGGGGCTGTTCAGCCTGGAGAAGAGAAGGCTCCAGGGAGATCTTATAGCGGCCTCCCAGTACCTGAAGGGGCTACAAGAAAGTTTGGGAGGGACTTTTCATAAGGGCAGTTAATGACAAAACAAGGGGAAATGGGTTTAAGCTGAAAGAGGGGAGGTTTAGATGAGATATTAGGAAGAAGTTCTTCACTGTGAGGGTGGTCAGACACTGGAACAGGTTGGCCAAGGAAGCTGTGGCTGCTCCTCCCTGGAAGTGTTGAAGGCCAGGCTGGATGAGGCTTTGAGCAACCTGGTCTAGTGGAAGGTGTCCCTGCTGCTGGCAGGGGGGTTGGAACTGGATGAGCTTTAAGGTCCCTTTCAACCCAACCATTCTATGATTCTATCTGTTTCCAAAACATGCTTTAAAAAAAATAAATAAAAACAAAAGGTGTAGCTGCTGGATTCACAGTGGTCTCACCGGCAAGTCAAGCCTCTACCAGTGGGTTCCAGCTTGTAGGGTTTCTAGATCTCCTATCAGTGGGTTTAGTGGAGGAGGGAGGCAGGGAGATGAAGGTTGGAGGACCAAACAAAACCATTTTGCACCCATTTTTTTTGAAAAACAGCTACTAATTTGGGGAGTAGGTGCTGGAGAATCTGAGTCACCACGTGTTTCCTGCTGTCATCTTCTACCAAGTAGGTTGTCCTGGCTGCCTACGCACTCTGTGATTGTCTGTGGAGCATCCTGGCCTCCAGCACTCAGCAGATTTCCAGGAGCAGCTACTCTGCAGCCCCTGGAAGTCTTCACTGAGTTGTGTGTTAAACTTTTAGCAACCAAATTTCATATCTTCTCCTTCAGGCACAGATCTGTATGAAAACACTGTCCCCTTATGTCAACAAACTCGTCATTCCTTAATTCAGCAGCTCCTTGTCCTACAGCATCTGTGTTGTAACTCCTACCACCTTGCTACTGGCTTGAGGGAGGAATCGGGGTAAAACAGCTGCCCTTGACTTCCCAAAACACTTTTGGATAAGCACAGTCTCCTCTGCTTCACCTCAAAGGTCTGTCACTTGAGCAGACATGTAGGATTCCTGGGTTCTGACCCAATTCCTGTTAAAAAACTCACGAGGTAACACAAAAGGAAAGGAACCTGATGAGGTTCAACAA
>NW_010304174.1:0-17844 GCF_000700745.2 Antrostomus carolinensis
ATCCCTAACATTCTGTGATTCTGTGATAGGAAGGTGACGAATTCAGTAGCAGATTTTGGATATGTAAAACAAGATTAGGAAAGTTAATAAGTAGCAATTCCAAGAAGAAATCCCAGACTATGATTTAATAACTTGTTACTCTGATTTTTGTAAATGCAAATTAGGCAATGTGAAAAGGATGCACATTTACATGGTGAACTGATTGAAGCTGAGAGCTTACAGCTTGAAAGGGGCAGTTTTGCAGTCCAAAGTTTGTCTATTTTGTGAGGCAATTCTGATTACTAAAATGCCATAAAAATAAGTACAAAAATAAAAATCAGTGGTTTTCAGACAGTTTAGTGAACAGAGCTAGTTCACCAAAATGTGAGAGGAGACCTCAACCTGGCAAAACTGGGACTGTGCATCCAGGAGCACATGGGAATTGAACCACCTTTTTTGGCATCTGTTGAGATGTCAGACCAGCTCATTCCATCTGATGCAACTGTACCTTAAGTAGGAACAGCATTGGGTCATTCAAATAGTAGTTTCTCTTTAAAAACCACCACACCTACCACACTTCACACTGTAAATACACAGATAAAGTTATCACATGAAAAGGAGCAGGATCACATAAGGAAAAGGATATATGGGTACTATAGAAACAGAAAGGAGCTCATTTTTCTCAAAGATTATAATTTATTTGAAGTAGTTCATCCATCCTCATAACAGTGACACTCTGTAAAGACTATCTCACTAAAAGCAGTAAAGCTCATACCACTTATCCAAATAGCTTATATGGGCATCTGCAGTTGAAAGTAGTAACATGTTGTGTCAACTATTCCTGGTACCACCTGTAAATCAAACAAGAAATTTTGAAAAAATCACAAAGATTACTTTTTAAAAAATTAATAAACTTTAGATTTTAGTTGGTTTCAGAACTTAAGACTTTTAATTTAGTCATCTATGAAGATTTTCTGTAGTGTATTTCTGTATTTTCTTAGAATCTTATAGTTGTGTGGAAGTAGCTATATACAAAGTAAACACATAACCATCAGTCATTAATGAATTCATTTTTAAAAATTTATTAGAATGAGAGGAATAATAGAGTGCTCTTTAATTCAATCCCATCAACCAAAAGGATTTGCAGATATTTTTTTTTCTTCCTTTTGAAATAAAAATCTTAGGAAAAGATGATTGCTCTACAAGTATGTCACCATTATATGCCCAATTAGCTCCTGCACATTTATGATACTGCTAGTTCAGAATATGTTTATTTAAAATTTTATACCAAACTATAACATATAAAGAAATAAGATATTTTCCACAGATTTCTTGTTTGTATTTTTCTCGTCTTTCATATACACAGATTAAAATATGGCCTTGCTTGTACACATGTATGACACATGATAATACATAGGCTGGCCCTTCTCAGTCATCACCACTGCCCCAGGAAAGAGCAGGGATGGCTAGGGTCAATCTGCACGTCCATCAGCAACTCTCATGTCAGAAAAGAAAAGGACAAGTCAACTGTTCACTCCCAAGGAGAGAGTCACAGGACATGAAGACCAGGATGTGATTTCAGCCCATGAATCCTACCACCACATTGGAGAGAAAAAAAAAAAAAAAATCAGGCAGGCTTTTCTCCAGCTTTTCCCCTATTAGACAGAGTTGGAATCCCCCATTCATCCTGTTGTGAACTGTGAATCTCCCTGAGAACCCAGCTCTCCCCAGGACCTGAGGGAGCTTCAGTTCCCAGGTCAAACACGCCCACGGAGCTGGCTATGTGCTTTCTAGGTACTGTACACACAGCATCATAGTGCTTACAGCCCATTGCAGGGATAGGCAAAGACTGCTTTGCGCTTAATTTATGCAACAGTCTCCCACCTGCTCAATGGGAACTGTGTGGCTGCTGCAAATATTTCACATTCAGACTACTGGGGAGGAGAGCAGAAGGAGGCTTTTCTCCTTTTTTCTGAGAGCTCATAATTTTAAGCATAGATTCTGAGAGCTGAGCTGCCTGTGGAGCTCAAAAGAAGAAACGTAATGATGAAGGAATCCTATTGCAGCAACAGCAGCACTGCCACATGGCTAAGTAGCTGGAACAAATCACACTACTGCTTTCCAGCCCTCTCCTTAAGACACAAGCAAACGTGGCTCAGCAGTAAGTTCTTCAAACTAGGGCTCCAGTTCTCAGACAGAAGAATTTCAAGGAAACTTTGCTACAGTCCTTTTAGGGTTGGTAGGCTTTCTTATGAAAGTATTTCCTCATCTTCTTTTCTCTCCCATCTTTACACTTCCAAGTCCCTTTTCTGAGGCACTGCCTGCCAAAGCATTCTGCGATCGAGCTGATAGGAACCAGTACAATTTTGTTTCTCTTCAGTATCTATACCACCAGGTCCATGTGCCTCAGATAGGTGATTCTGACCATGTTCTTCTTTAGAAATTGAAGTATTCTTAGTACATTTTTCATACTGTTTGGCAGTAGTTACAATCTAACTGTATTTACTCTAGACTAATAACAAGTTAAAAGGAAACAGCATTATCTGATATGCAATGTAATTAAAAGAGGAGTCCCATTAAAACAATTTCCCAAAGAATTTCTAACAATTTGCATCTCAGAAATAAACCCTCATCTCTACTAAAAGCCAGTGGTCATGAAATAAAGCTACGTCCAGCCCTATCGAAGTGATGAACCTAATTTTCTGGAGAATTAAGCATTCCTGATATTTTACTAGCTAAAATATATGGGGTTTTTGACATGTACAAGATGACAGAGGTGGTAAAAAAGGAGGATATACTCTTCTTTCAAGGAGAGTTTGTTATCAACGAAGGTCATTCGAGCTATAACCTCTGGCACACAGAGGTTAGATCTTTCTCAGAACAGCAAGGCAGGAAGGTTAAGAGGGAAAAAATCTTGAAATGCAGTCTCTCTAGGAGTGATCCTACTCCAAGGTATAGGAACCAAAGTAATATGAACTGACAGTGAGTTTCAGTTAGACTGATTGTTGTCAGTGCACATACAGCAAGGCACTTCATAATTTCACAGTTTAACCCCAGTTCTAAAAAGATTTTGTATTTTTCTTTAGTCGCAGGTCCTGAAGTCAGGTCCTCAAATGTCCAACAGTGCATACAATGCAATTACTCTGAAGAAATTGCCAGTGAAGTCTAAAAAGAGTGTTTCACTGGACATTGTGTTTAAATGAGAGGACTGCTAAATGCCATGGTCAGGTAGAGACTATGGTGGAATCAGTCCTTCCCAGCTGCCTTTCATACGTATCTCAGAGTAACAGATATATTTAGGTTTTTTATGTGTCTGATTAAAAAAAAGCATGAGTCGTGGATTTTGCTGGAAGGTAAACAGTTATTATGCTGACCAAAGGGTGTGCCCTTTTCTGAGGTTTCAACTTTGGGGTCCATGGCTATATACTATGAGCTAACTGCCTGTGAAATGCTGCACAGCACTGATGAGAATTAGAGGACAAGGAAAATGGAAAAGTTTTATTGCCAGAAGGGGGTTCTAACAAAGCAGGTAACTCACCCCTCTGTTATTTCAAGCCTCCTACTCAAGGAAGCCCAAGCATACTGCTAAGCCATTTCTGCTCAGACTTCCTCTGAGACTAACACCCCTTCTCTTCTTCTGAAGAGCTGCATGAAGGAAGAGAGTGGTTTAAATATGATTATTTGCAGTCAGTGATGACTGTCTCTTACTTTTTCATAAGATCAAGAGGTTCATAGTGGCTTCTCTCCCCCTCCTCTCTTACTAAACTTCAGAATAAGGAGAATACTCAGAATGAACTTTTGCTGCCTGAATACCGAAATCAAGGAGTTACAAGCAGTTTTAGTAAGAGGAAGGAGGGGAAAATGGTTGCAGCTATAAAGAGCTGGAGAAATACTGTACGTCCCAACAGCTGCACTGCATCAAGGCAAACCACAAAATACTTTTGCAGCAGCTCCCCAGAGCACAGTGGAAACAAAAGCCAGACAAGGCTGTTTGGGGTGGGGTTTTTGGTTGGTTTTTTTTTTATAAATGGTGGAGGATAGGAGGAAGAAAGGAACAGAAAGAAAAAAAAAATCCTGCGCCAACATACCGCTGTGTATAGGCTGCTGTAAATACATAGGCAGCTGGCAATAGTGCATATCATCAGGCGTTACACATTTGCTGTGATTTATGTGCTGAGTTTTTAGGGTAGAATTCATGCAGTATTTAATTACTGTATTAATCTACTAATATAGTCAGCAGCAAATGTAAAGGAATATCTAAAGATATAGACAATTTTGATTCTCGAACTAGTTGCACTCTGAAGAAATTTCATTTAATTTACTAGTTACACTAGATTAAAACTAGTATAAATGAGGGAAGCTTTTCGGTTCCCTTTCAGAAAACTGATGTCAGTTATTCTAATTGTGTCTTTATTCTCCTCCTCTGACTCTCCATGAAAATATAGCTCTTGTTGTAGGAAGAAAAAGACACATTGATTGTCTGTGGCACTACCTGTAGCTATTCAGATACTTAACTTCTAATGAGAGGGTTAAGAAAAATAACTCCTCCCCAGGACCTGAAAAACTTCAGCTGAAATTGTAAGAATGTCTGAGCCGAAGTCCCGTCTCCCTCCCTGCCCCCATTCTTCAGACTGCACTTAAATAAACTATTTGGGTTGGAAAACATTCCTTAGTTCATTCTGACTCATGATTTCTCTGCTGCTTTAGAATCTTTAAAACACCAGACAACTTCTCACAAGTTTCACTCTACCTAATGTGCTGGGGAAAAAAAGGCAGCTCCTCAGTTCCTTGAGCACCACAGGGAGCTCAGTCCAAACAAAGTCATGACTTTGGGTGATGGTTGCTGCATAACACACGAGGGGGGAACACGGACTTTTTCCTAGGTTTCCAAATTACAGTCTCAGATGGACATGGGCTGATGCAGAATTGGCTATGAAGAATCCCCACTTTTGCATTCCAGCTTTTTTCCCCCTTTTTTAAAACAGATTTTGGGATCAATCCATCAAAAAGTAGCCTGCAATCAGTTCATAAAGGCAGCTGACCATTCCATATAAATACCAACAGAAAACTTACGGTGTAACAGGGAGAGGTTGTCCTGGTATTGATACTACAGCAAAACCAGAGTCTCATTAAGATTAATGTATGTTTATTTCCAAGCAGTTCCACAAAGTACAGATTCAGGTCCTCCCTGTCATAAAGAACACAATGAACTTCCACAGTTACACACTTTTAGATGGAAACAAGTATAGATCCATACATACAATAGAATTAGTGGTTTAAGATATGTTTACATATTGTTTGTGTTATTGTCTATGTGCACACACTCAGTCCATGCAAGCTAATACAATTTACCTTATCCCTTACGGGAATAAAGTAATCTAATTTTCTCATGTTTGTCACAGATTTCTTCATCATGCTCAGAGACACTGATCACAGCTCAGCTGGTGCCAGATCTTTGGTTAAATCACCTGTGCACAGTAGTTCATGTCCTTCTTTGTGTTTGCATCGGATACAAAGACTTGTGAAGACTGACAGGGCTCTGTGTTCCTTTTTGACAATTACTGTGACTACAGAGTATTTTATCCCAAGAAGCAGTGTATACTTCATCTGCCATCAAAGGACACATGGTATGGCAAATAAACTATTCTAATACCTCATAGCAATGAAACACAAGAGCTTGTAGAAAGGAAAGTGAAGCATGTTCTGTATGGGCCAGACAAGTCAACCCACTTCATGCCCAGGACCTGCAGCTCTCCATTATCAGCTGATTAGACCTCATTGCATAGGTAGCTCACAGAGAGCAACCCAGAGATCAAGTGGAAAGTAATTCCCATTTCACTATAGTGTTTGTATCCACTCCCTGCAAAGCCAGCTCTGTCTGCTAGTACAGCTCCTCTCATGCCCCACCATAGTCTTTCCCACATAGCACACTGCTCCTACTTCTCTCACAGCCAGCATACAACCATAGCTCCCATCCCATCAGGACAGAAGCAGATGTTTGGTGCCAGACGAGCAGCAGACATTTCACAAAGCTCCTCACCTTCCCGTTATGTCTTTTCCATGCTACCTGGGCACCACCTGAGTGAGCATAGCTGCTGTCCTCACCACACAGCACCCAGTTTATTATACAGTCATGTACAGTGCAAGAACTCAGGTCAGCTAAAAACCCAAGAATTATGGGGCAGGCCCTGGAGCATTTAATTATTATGAGGCAAGTCCAGAACTATGGACGCTTCTCTGAAGTGCTGCTTTCTTTGGTAGGTGGTAATGTGAGTAGGACTGAACCATAAGAACAGATTATATCACATATAAATACATACAGGTATACTTGGAAGACAGAAAGGTTGCCTTAAGCCAACTCCTGACCATGGCCACAACCCCTCTAGGCCTCTCCACATCTTTTTCTTGCATTTTGTCTTCTATCCCTGCATTGAAACGCAGGACATTTACATTCTGCCTACCCAACAAACCCTCACAAATCTCTGATCAGCATGATCATATGGGGAAGTAGTTGTTAGCTGGCTTTCTGTACACACACATATTGTTCAAATTAGGGCTTGAAGACAAGGGCTTCCTGTTTGCTCTGGTTCTTTTACAGCCTTTTTTGACAGGTAAAGTTTCTACAAGTGACAATATAATCCATTTCTGGCAAACTCATTAAGAAATATATGTAAGAAATAAAAGGAATAGCTAGAGCACAGGCACCTTGCTGGGGTTCAAAGCTAGTGTCTCAGGCCCTCAGAACCAGAATCAGCCACAAATTTCCCTCCAAAAATTCTTTAGAACTAACTAACATAGAGCTGCTCATCAAGACAGCATCTTCCAAGTGGCATTTTAATGGCTAAACACCTTCCTAGTGTGAAGAAGGCTGAAAAGCTGAATTACATCCACAACTGTAAGTGAGAATGCCATTTCCCAAGCTTACTCATAGTTATGCCAGCTCAGTGAGAAATGAGGCCTAATGTTCTGCTTGGTGGAAGTATAAAAATTATATTCAAGGATGATATACAACAATGGTAAGCAGCCTTAACAGAAGTGTACAGGTAATGACTGAATGATAGCTCTTGAAGTAACAATTACTTGGAGAGATGTAATGTGCAGGTGTAGCTGAAGCTGAGTGAATAAGCAACACTAAAGGTTCAGACTGGCATTAGAGCTCAGCCACAGGGTCTGCTTGTGCCAAAACATCAACGTTTCTGTGTCAGGAGAAATTAAGGCAGGGCTGACTAAAAGAATATTTAGCACCATTGTTGAACTTCATATCTTCAAAGACCTGTGCCAGCATGAAACTATTAACATGCATCACACATCTCTAAGTCATGTAAATGAAGGCTCTTATATGCCTTATGCAGGGAGAGAAACAAGGACCCAGGAGGTAAATTGCCAGAGGTTAACTAGTAAATCAGTGGCTTCAGGTGATGATAAATGCTTGACTGCTGGTCTTATGGCAAACACCATCATGCTGCTTTTTTACATAAATTGTATGCAAATGCTCCCTTTGTTGCAGGAAATTAAGAAATTATCTGGAGGCTTAATAGACCCTTGAAATTATGAGATTCTAAACTCTGTTAAATTGGAAATAAGTGTCCTAACTAATCTGAGTCTGTTGACTATATTAATGACCTGAAAATTGAATATTGGTGTCTGCAACATGTTTATCATATAACTCAGTAGTTAAATTTCTGAATGAAATTTGATTTCACTAGTAAGCCAAGGCTTGGGAGGTAAAACAGGAAAATAAATTAAAAAACAGAGAAGAAAACTATGAAACTGATACAGCAAGGAGTGTGTCTTAACTTTTCTCAGTCTAATTTTGGCAAGGATACTGAGAATGAGAGCCAAAGTGCTGTCATTTTTAGTAGTGTGATTCTTGCACCCGTGGCATTCTCTTGTGTGCTGTGATAAATTCCCCCAGGTATATATGCGATCATTATTTAGTTCTGGATCTCTAATAAGTGAGCCCCTGCTCCTTCTCTGACCACAGTTCAGGAGCAATTGTTACTTTGGTGGAATAAGAACTGAGAACCAGAAATCCATATAAAAATTGGTACAGTTTTATTTTTAATGAACAACTTTACAACTGTTAAATGCAGTTCTGTGTACAAGCAAATAAACTAGAAGACAGAGATTTTTTTTTACTAAGAGAAAACAGAACTGAGAAAATATTGGTAGAAAGAGGATTGTAGGTATAAGAAAAGATGCTAATTGTGGGGAAACAATGAAGATATTCAGAGTAAGGTTTATTAAATAAAAGTCATTTTCAGACATCAGTCTAGAGAATGAAATTAGATTAGAGTGTAGTTAGAAATGGTTGTTTCTTCTCATGTATTCCTGTTATTACCACAGATACTTGCTACCTCCTTTTAGGGTCCTAATAGTTTTCATAGGTAGGCTAATCCCTGTCTGGTATCTTCACTGCTGGTGCTGAAAGAAAGGGTTTCCCACCTCACCATTTTTAAGATAGCCCCATCAGTCGGTCCAGGAACAAAGGCTGGCAGTTACAAGACAGAATTGCACCCACTGAATATGGGATATCCCTTGAAAGGTCCTCTACTTTTTGGCAACCTTTCAATGATAAGAAGCTTCCTTTGAAGTTTTTAATACAGAATTCATCAGAACCTGGAATGTTTGAGGTCAAAGTATACTTTTTCTCCCATTCTTGAGATACTATTCTTGACAAAAACCTTACCTGGAAGAGAGAGAGCAAACTTAAATTTTCAGGACTTAAGTGTAACAGCGTAGGAATGAATTCACAACAGGTTTTCTTCTTTACCAAATTAAAACCTAAAATCTTAATACTTCCTAGGCATTCCCCTTGTATTTTGTGTTAGAATGAGAAAATCTAGCTGCCCAAATTATTATGTCAGCTCTTCCATGTTAGTTACTGAGCAAAGTTTCCTTGTAAAACCCTGAAGCATTGCCCTCAAACCTCTCTGACTCTTTTTTCTCCTCACTTCCCTAGTTGTTGTTGGAAAAAGTCAATCCAATGCACCAAGGCTGCAGAGAAAGAGGCTCACAAGGGAAAGAAGACTCAGACTCATCTTTTGTAGCCCTAATTCCTATGAGTGCACCAGCAGATCAGATACCTGGTATGTCATGGATTTGTTATCTGTTTATTACATGTCTTTCTATAATTCAGCATATCTTCTATAGTAGATGAGAAAGATTGTTGTTATAGATATGATCAGAAAACACTAATCAAAAGCCACCCACCTAGGATAAAATAATTGTATGTCTTTTAACTAAATATACCATAGGCTTTTTCTAATTGTGAGCTGTCTTCTATTTCTGTTGAACTCTTCCCTTCTGTATTTCCTCAAATGGGCATGAAAGGAAACTCTACACTATTCTTTAGGTTATCTGATTTTTAAAGCAAATTTGTAAACCATGAGAATTTCTCATGAGCCAATTTAACCTATGAGCAAATTAACTCTTGCTAATCAGGCAGAATGTGCCACAGTGTCCACAGAGTTTTCCTGTTGATTTAAAATAGAAGCGAGCCCACTGCTTCCCTATTGCTGTTTAAGGAAATCCTAAAATACTACAAGTTGTATGACAAAACTCACTGTTGAAACAATCTTTGCAGTTGATACTGCATAAACATCAAGAATGTCATTCCTTTTATCCCAAATTTGTCTTTGTGCATGTAAAAGAGACAGCAAGCTTGTGTATTCCCCTTCAGCAGAGCTCTTCCCTGCAACAGTGGCAGCAATTCTAGTGACTTGGAAAGAGCTGAGAAATATGAGAGTCTGGAAACAAAACAATAAAAGTTCAGCTGGGCAACTCCAATCAGAAATCATCTGGAATGTGGCAACACTGAGTTGCAGGGTAAGTTATGGACGTGGAAACAGCTAAGGAAAATTAAATTGACATGGACCAAAGGAAAGGAAAAAAGAGAACTGTGCAAGTTAAGATACACATCCTCTGCTGAAGTTTGCTTTTCCGTTTGTTGCCACTCAGACTCTTCTGATGATCAAGTATCTGCACAGTAAGGGTGGAGTTTGCATGTGATGAACAAGTAAATCTTGTCCTAAGCCCATGATGCAGAAACATGGTAAGGCCTGAATTTTGAACCATGCATCTACCTAAGGTACAAGCATTAAAGTCTTAGCATCTAGACTATTAGAGCATTAGAATTTAGAAGTTTAGAATTTTAGAATATCTGAGCTTGCAAGACTGACTATGCTGACATGTCTGTATAAGCACAAAGATTGCAAAGGTCTTGGGTACTTGGACACAGCTGATGCTCCCAATGCAGAACTAGAGTCTGAGCACCAATGAGAGCACAAACTGTCTCAACACTTAAAATTAATTATAAAAGCATGAGTATTTAGTACAGAAAATAACAAACTAAGGCTCACGTAACTCTTTCACATTCTCTATTTGAATGCAAATAGCTTCAAGCAATAATTCCTAACAGCATTTAACCTGAGATGAAGTTTATAAACCAGTTCTGGAGGGGACACTCACAGTTAGGTTGTCATCACCAGTAGTACACAGCAGCTCTCAGAACAGCTGAAAGCTGCCTTCATTTGAACGTCTTTCAGTTTCATGACAGGGATATGGAGGAAGGCACATTTCACTTGCAGCAAAAATACTGATTTCATTTCACAAAAATGCTGTATGATTTGACAGCTAAGAGAAAGTTTGGCTTCAGCTGGCTGCATAATCCACAGTCCAAACCTGCTAGGGATATAGCAGAAGAAGGGATATAGCTGTGTTCTCTTATAAAAGGTGATCTTTTCACTTTCAGTTTAGCCAAATGGAAGGCAGGTTGAATCAGGCTTCTACCTGGCTTGCTTTTCTCTCATAGGTTTAGTGGACTGTAGTAGGCATGACCCCCCCACTTATTGTCTCTAGCAATTTTATAACACAGACACAACACCCTCTGTGGTTTGAAACCTTTCAGAGTAGCCTTCCAAAAGCCAAAGACCTGTTAAATTGTAATTACTCACTTAATGAGCCAGTTTGGTTTGTTTTTGAATCACTTTAACCCTTTGTTGGCTTGTTCCTTTTCCATTCTATGAGACTTTTTCAGTACAAATAATGTAAGAAAACATTTTTGTTTTCAATTTGAGTAATCTCTGATTTGATTGCAGCCTGTAGTCCCAGTACTGTGACCACTGCAGGAGAGGCTGAGCAGCTGCTAAATCACACTTCCTGAGGCTATCCAGGCTGCTTAGATTGGAGCCCCATATTACCCGAAGAGGTCATTGCACTCTGGAGGGGCTGCACAGCGAATCCACACAGCTCATGCCCTTGAACCTTGCACCATAAGCATACCCTTCATGCTCTTCTGCACACTGCCTGTGGTCTCCTCACAGCAGGGCAGCCTGCTCTCTCGTGGTATAGCCCTACTCCACACCACTACCTTTCCTACAGGGCAGCAAAGCAGCATTTCCATTGAGGACCACGCTCAGCACTGTTCCTGAGACAAAACCTGTTGGGCTTCCTGAGGTGAATCCACTGAGATTCTCCAGTGTTTTAGGGCTGAGGCCTGCATGCACACAGAAATTTCACCAAGACATGCCAGTTCTTAACCATTCTTTCTGTAATTTCTTAGGTGACAAAAAAAGGAGTAACTATAGAAATACGTTATCATTTGTAAGACAGCAGACATTTGTACATATGTTTTTCATCTGGAGGTTTTCTGCCCAAATCTTAGCCATACCACTCCAAATCATCCTGTTTCATGTCACAAAATAAAAAGCAATTTACAAATGAAAATATTCTCTGACATGTCTGTTTAGCAAAATCAGGTCAAGCTGAGACAGTTTAACTTTCCTCACATACCACCTGCTCGGTAATACAGATTCTGTAGACATGTTCCTACCTTTCTCAGAGTCCCACAGGTATACCTGTCAGCTACATTAGTTTTCTATTTCATTTTTCAATGGTAGTTTTGGGCATATTCTAAACTGCAGACTTTTCCCAAGGAAGATTGAGAAGAAAAAAATGAAAACTTTTTGAATCTGCAAACTATATAGGAAATAAAAATTATTTTAAATACACAGGCTCAGTAGTAACAACATTTACAGAAAATAAATGGATACGATTGACCTGTCTGTTTAAAGAACCCATCTTTCTTCCAGTACTGTGGGGTTTTTTTCTTAATCAAGTGCTTTGGAACCCAAGAGTTGCTCCATCAGGTCAGATCAAAGGTACATCTAATGCAGTGTTTTTTCTCTGACAGTGACTAATAGCAGACATTTAGGAAAAAAAACCCTAGAAGAGGTAATATTTTATTAAAATATTCTCATTGCCTTTAGCTTCTTATGGGGCAACAACTACAAGCCTCAACTCTCACTGTCAGTTTGCCCTTTGCAGAGGTTGAACGAGTCCACTGATTTATTGCTTAATGTATAAAATAGCTTATTAAAATTTCATGCATTAAAAAATCATCCTGTGAAAAAAAAGTAGGGTAGAGTACACCATTACAGCAAGGGTGCTTATCATCTCACAAGCCTATGTAGGAATATACCAAGTCAAGGATTGGCAACCATTTTCAAAGAGTGGAAAACAATGTAGGAGAGAGAATGGAGAGCTACCACTCTTTATCCATTAGTGGTATTTACTAACAAGGAAAGTTAATACTAAGAATTTATTTTGTACTGGAGAGTGTCAACATTCAGCAAACATATTTTTGGTCTGAAGGTACGACAGACCTCAGTAAGGGAACATCTGCATTCTCTCTTTGCCTGTCCCTGTAACTCCTGACCTTGTAGCCGACTTCAGTGAAACTGATGGAAGAGGCACAAAAATACTAAGATTCTGCAAGTTTCATGAAACTGGAAGGCAGACAGAGGGAAAAAAATAAAATCAGCAACTCCAAGAAGGAAAGTCTGCAGTGGGAGTCAGAGCCTGTTCAGTTTGGCTTACCAGCAGGCCACTCGGCACAAATACACGGGCCTGCCTGGGGTTAGCCCCAGCATGGGCTGCTCTTTTGCCCAGCTGATAGTTGGACAGGAGGGAGCTGTGCCTACTGAGAGGAAGCAGGCATGGAGGATGTGAGAGGGTAGTCTGGAAGAAGGGAGGAGCTGAGATTTTTAGGATGCATGCCACATCTATCTCTAAGGTCTATTGGTTGCACCACTCACGGAATTATGTGGAGTTTTTTACAAAACTACATGCTATTACAATGAACAATGACTTATTAATCATTGTTAAATGCCTTTAATAAAGCACAATCAGCTTTAAAAATGCTTGTGGGGAGAAACAGCACCACACTGCATAACCATTCATTGATTCTACCCCTTAAAAATGGTGTACAAGTAATTCTGGGACAGAGCAAGATACTGCACTCAGCCAAGCCTTACATGAGTGATTGCATCCACAGATTTCACATTTACCTCTGTGTGACGTAAGCGAATGCCTGGAGTCCTTGTACTCAGATGCTCTAAGAGTTCTGCCAGTCTGCAGCAGGAGATCTTGTTTGTCTTTCCAGTGAATGGGGAGTAGAAAGCTGTGGGAAGGACATCCGAAAGTAATCAGCACACATTATTTCCTCTGCATCCTCTCCCCAGCTTGAGGGGTTCCAACTACACATGAAGCAGACCAGAGTCTGTCTGTAGCTGCTCTAGGAGACGAAAGCTTTTCAAGCCTCTGCAGAAGGGTTTTTTTTTCTCTGTGGATGACAAGAGGTGAAAAGTTTTAAAGTCATGCAAAAGCCTGGCCTGACAGGGCAATGTTGTTTCTGAATCTTACTGATATCTGCGTGCTGCCTCATTTTTCAAAGTAGGATTCAGATGCATTTGAAAACTACACCCACTGCCTAAGGGAATTTAGCTGCTTCAGAAGTTAACTTCAGTGATGTTCACTGTCTGAAACAAGCCTTTACTTGCACTGCTGCTTATTTTCAACTGTCAGCATGCATAACCAATGGTATCCATATAGTGAATGATCAAGGTGAAGGTGCTTCCTTCATTGAGACAGATTTATTTCCATTAAATCATCAGTTATGTAGCCTTTGTTGTAGCTGGGAATTATCACTTAATATGGAAAACTACCACTACTAACATTCACTGAAACTCAGGACCTGAAGATAACAAAAAGACTGATTATTTTCCCACCTGCTAAAAGCAGTTCTGGTTGTGGGTTCTTTTAGTGTTGGGGGTTTTTTTATTTTTCTTTTCATTCTAACTGTGCAGCAAACTTTTTCAGTAGTTAATTTCAGGGCAAGGTACCAATGATTTGGAATTCTCCTATAATATTGTCTGTATGATTTTGATTGCTGTAATAATTGTATTAAGTAATAACTAGAGCTTTATATGATACCTTCCACAACTTTCCGGGCAAACACATTTTCACACAAACCAAATACAATCCATTATCATGATTGCTTATTTTCAGTTACTCCACTGATCTCTCTCTCTCTTACATTTTTCCAGTGCTTATTTTATTCATGTTCTTCTAAGTCCTTGACCATATCACTCCCAAGCCTATTGAGAATGTGAAGGAATGGATCTATAAAGATCTGCTACATGTGATATTCATTGCATTTTCATTTTTCTTTTCTCTCTCTAGAATATAAAGAAAATTCTGAATGTCCTCAGGAACTGAGGCTCTGTAGCTGTCACTTCACAGTGCTATGCCATAAAGATGCAATGGAACCTTTTTTATACTGTTATTTGACCTCCATTTCAGCAATATGCTGATTAACAATGGTACGAGCTTGGTATACCAGAACACACCGCCACAGCAGAGACTTATCAGCTTATTAAGAGTCTGTCTGCACATATCCATTAATATTTGTGTTCCTATAGAGAGGTACTCTCACCAGCATTACTTTGATTTGCTTTTACTAGAATTTACTGAGACTGATGGTCATTTTAAAGGACTGTCTGCCTTAATTTTACCTTACTTGGTGTTTTTTATGAGAATCTTGTGTGCCTTAAGCCAAAATTCTAAAGCTGGCAAATAGAACAGGGGAAAAAAAATATGGTTAAAGCAGAAAAAAAAGTCCAAAATTCTGTGATGTAGCTTAAATATTTGTGAGATTTTCTGAGCTTGTGAGATTTACAACTATAGTGAATACTGGCCTGGCTCTGCTACTACTGAAGTCAATGGGAGTTTCCATTCTATTATCTGAGTGAGAACAGAATCATGGACAGTGTGGAGGGCTGACTGTAACAGCTGTGCAAACTTACAGCTTTATTACATGGAATGAAGGTGAAACCTAAATGGTCTTAAAAATAGTTTAAAAATTAGCTTTCAGATGTAAAGCTCCCATATTAATAATTGCATTATTTTATTGGATTACTTTCAGTGTCATAGAGCAATAGACTGAGTTAATAATGACCTGTGTGTAGTCTGTGTGTCCTGAATTTACTTAAGCTTGACAAATTGCTTTGGCTCCAGTAACAACCAGCTGAGCCTTCTATCAATACATGGACTAAACACTTGTTTTGACCTCCTCAATTCCTAAATATGTAACCTTTGAGAATCAAAAATCAAACAAAAAAATTATGAAAAGCAGTATATACTTTAAATAAGTAAACACCACCCAGAAAGCTCACTGACTGCCACTGCAGAAGTCTACCACATTTGCAAAGGAGAACTAGACATCTCAGTTTCAGTGAAACAGCCTTGAGCAGTCCTCTTTTTTTGTCTTTAATTAAGTACAATCAAGGAAAAATTTTCCATTAAATTTGTCTACTGATCCCTTCAACAGCACTCCCCCATGGCCTGCTGAGCTGCTCTCTGCCTATCAGTTGTTCCTTTTTGAGAATCCAAGACCATTGCTCTTGCTGAGAATAACAAATGATGATTTATTTCAAGTGTACACAGACACTGGGAACAAGAACTACAGGAAGCAGCAGCCACAGCTGTTCACACAGAACTTGTTTGTTTCTCATTAAAGTCAATTTGCTGGACTAACTGTGCCATGCTCCTAGATCTCTTCATACCTTTAGTCTTACATGGGAACAGTGCTCTGTTCAGGAGCTTAGCATACCTGGCCCTTCAACACAGGGTGCAGAGAAGTTCTTTGCACTCTCTCATCTCTCCTCAGGATTTTCCTGTAAGAGTAGAGCACGAGTTTTTTGTTTGTTTGTTTGTTTGTGTCTTTTTTTTAACTAAGCAGTCAGCAAGAAAACAGCAAACATGAAACAATGAATTGCAGTGAGGGGAATATGGCCCTACTCTTTCTGTATTTTCTCCACTGACAAAGTATTAGTCTCCTTGTTATTCAGAGCAAGATACTGACTATAACCGAGCTGAGATGTGAAGTACAAAATCATAAACAGTTTTACTAAAGCTAGCTCTAATCAAGCTGGTATGTCTACACATGAGACACCAAGTAGAATCTACCTAGGGTTCAGCTTAGTGCTTCATTAAATAAAAGAGACCCTCGTATCTCTATGTATCCTATAAAAGAAGGGCCAAAGCACTGTGCTACAGCCAGATCGTGTCACTTAACCAGCTCCAGTACTCAAAGGAGTCCCTCCGGGAAACTACTTCCCTTATGCAGCTTTGCTGCTTATCCTTTACTGCTATATAGTTGGGCATGTATCCACTATCTGAACAAATTTGTAAAGCTTCGTGTTGGACAAAAATAAATCAATAATTATTTGCAAAAGCTACAAATACTGTGGCTCTCCCATTCATATCAGCCTGAGGAGAACTAGGATCTGAACACCAAAACCACTTATCCACCTTGAGACGTGAGGTTTTGGGACAGCCTAAAAAGATGCAGATCTTACTCCAAACTCCAGCATTGCTCTGTGTTTTCTTGTAATATGGTACTAGCCAGACAGTATTAAACTGTTTGGCTGGATAATGGCTCAATGATTGGACAATGAGTTTTGAAAGAGTAAGCAGGGCACATGCTTCCTGGTGTATGTATTAAAAGCAGTTATATTTTTCAGAATTTTAGGTCTGCATTCTAAAGAATTGTTCAAAATGATAAGAAATAAATCTGCTTTGACATAATCTGGAAATTAATCTCTTTCAAAGCTTTCCCTAACAGCAAATTTTCCAGGGGTTACTTTTTATTATCATCCGTTTCAATTTAAACTGTGCCATAGGCATTACTGGCTTCAGAGTAAAATAGTTCCTTTAAATAGAGCTGATCCAAAGGAAAAATTAGTTCTTAGATCTTTCCTTGTTAAAGCTGGCTGATCAGATTACTTCTCGTATGCTAACAGCTCCAAAAGCTGTCATGTTACTTCTGTTAATTTAGGAGTCCCTGTACTAGTACAGATATTTGCATAATAGCAACTTTGTGCAATAATTATATTTTAAGGAAAATATGTCTTCCAAGTTCACACTATAGATCCAAATTCACTGAGCACTCCCTTTTTTAGAAATACATTGATTTTTTTCCAAACTTTATAAGATTAGATAGAGTAGATGAGCAATATAGACTACCTTCATAACAGAAGCTGTGGCAGCATCTGTATGACGAAGATAGTTTGAAGGAAGATCAACTTAGGATGCTTTTGTCAGTTACCCTAAAACCACTTGGTGTTGCTTGAATTAGTGTTGATGGTAGAAAGAAAAAGATACTCTTCTTTTTCCTTCCTCATCTTTCCTCAAAATACAGAAAAAGTCTATGGATGAGTATTAGTGAAGGAAATAGACAAGGGTTCCATAGGTGCCAAAGGTCAGGTATACATCTGAAACTGTTATGTCAAAGCTGTCACTTCTGGAGAACTTTAGTTACAGGTTTTTCAGCATAGTGGTTTGTTGAAAAGAGACCCATAGACATGGGAAAAGAGCCATACCAATGAATTATTATTCTGTATCTCTTCTTTTTCCTAGGGAAGGCCATCCTTACCCATGTGCATTGATCCTGAAATGGCTGGAGCAGACCAAGAACATATCTCTTTTGAAGCCTAGGAGCTGTAGTTTCATATAATCTTGGGT